>NC_079372.1:24846236-25146236 GCF_021018895.1 Seriola aureovittata
TTTGGCCATCCGAAAGCTGGTGTGGGGTAGTGTGACGTATTTATCTACAGTCAGTAGATTCAGATCAGCTCGCTGATAGTTTAGCGCAGAAGCTGAGTGATGTGCTGCTGTGGATGGACACTTTAAAAAATGCCCATGGAAAACAAAACAATATCAGTTTAAGTGTATTATGTGTATTATTATAGTGTATTATGCTTTATTTTGAATATTTTCACCACTTTATCTTTTCGTCAAACAGCTCTTTCCTTTGGAACGACTGTATTACTACACACACACACACACACACCTACACTTAGCTCTACCTGACTCAATCAGCTGACCTGCGGAGTTATAGAGTACAGTGCACGCCATCGTTGCACTTGTGCGTAGTGATACAGTGGGTCTCGTTTTGCTGCTGGTCTGTGTGTCAATATGTCTGATACCTGAGCACTCAGTACTCACTCTGACCACGTGGTACATCATTTCCACAAAGCATATTTTAGGAAATCAGTGGCTTCTGTAAAATATTTATTGTGTTGAATGACAATTATTGTTTGGTATTTTACTCACAGACGTTACATTTGTTAGGTAAACGATTATCTTCTGTCAATCCATCACTGAGGTGGCGGCAGAATGTTTTATTTTTGGTGCAGGAGCTGAAAATAGGACTTGTAATTATTTCTATTATATTAGTCTTTGAAGAATAGAAATAAAATCCTGTTTGTAACTTTATTTGTGTTCTTAGGATGTTACTTTTATTACCTTGCTGCTCTCATGGACCACGGCTGCTTGTGAATTTTTAGCGCATCATGCTGCTGTCTTTGTCGACGTTGACTTTGGGGCGAGTTTAATCATCTTTAGGTGTCTGTTCTCGGGTAAATAATTGAAGCATATTGGGGTTCAGGTCCTTTTGGGATCAGGTCCAGCATCATGGAACCATGAAGACCTTTGCTCCAAACATCTGTGTGACAGTCACAGAGCAGATTTACCGTTAGTCGACTGCTGGTTTGTGTTATTTTAATAAAGGAGGAGGGACAGCTGATGAAAACAGCATGGCAGTATTCTCTCTCTCTTGCTCTCTCTCTCTCCCTCCCTCTCTCTCACACACACACACACACACACAAACTGGTCACTGTTAAAGTGCTGCCAAAGAAAACCCCTAAAACACAGACACTCTTCCTGTCCATCTGTCCTCTCTCACACATTTTTCTTTCTTTCTTTCTCTCTCTCTCTCTCTTCCACACACACACACACACACAGATTTATAGAGCAAGGAAGAGCGGGGGTGTTTTGGATGCCTGCTCCGTTTGGCAGATAACAAAATGCCACATGAGTGTCACTGGCCTTTGGTACGAGAGAACAGAATTTCCATTCTAGTGATGGGGAAGAAGAACGAGGAGGAGGAGGAGCTGAGCGGGAAAAGCATCCAGACAGATTGACAGGATGAAGGAGATTGATGTGAAGAAGACGTGGTTTATTAATGCTGCTGCTTGAGTGCTGTGACTGAGCTGATCTGAAGTTACTTTTCAGTCTGTCAAAGTTCACCAGGTTTTAATCCAGAGGTTTATAGTTTACATTATAGTTAATATGTTCAGACTGAAACAAAAACTGAAACACACAACAAACCGTGTCCCTGTCAACTGCAATATCTTTTGTTTTAATTATAGTGAGCAGAGCTTGTTATCCAGGTGATTTCCTTTTTTCTTATCGTACTTTGTCTGTGACCAAATTAAAACAGCCTCTCCAGCTTGAACTGAATAAAGTTCAACTGTAGTTTTCAAGTGCATTACTTAACTAAGCCTTTTAATAATAATAATAACTTTATTTATATAGCACCTTTTGAAAAAGTGCTTTAACAAATGAACTGGGTTAGTCAAAGGCAGGACAGAAATAAGATAGAGTTAAGGGGGGGGGGGACACAATATGCTTCAATATAAATAAGAACAATTAGTGGGATCAGATGCTGTATAGAAACATACACACCCAAATGCAAACCCCCGTAAAGCAATAAAAGGTATGATATGGAGACGATAAACGCTAAAAAGACGCATAAAGAGAAAAGAAGTTACTGATTCTGCCTCATCTCCTCGGGCAGGTTGTTCTAAAGTCCAAAAAACCGAAAGAGCGGGCACCTTTTAGATTTAAGGCTCGACTTTGGAACGGCTAGAAGGGCCCTGCCCAAGATCTATGGCTGCGCACTGGCTTGTATGGGGTTAATCATTCTGTAACGTAGCTCGGGGCTCGGCTGCAGTGTGGTTTAAAAGTGATCGGTAAAATCTTAAAATCAGTTCTAAAACAGACAAGAAGCCAATGGAGGGAAGTGAGGATTGGGGTGAGAAGCCAAGCTGCTGTATTTTCAACTAGTGACTTTTGGTTTACGCCGGAGAGGAGGGAGTTACAGTTGTCCAGTTTTGAGAAGATGAAGGTGTGAAATACTTTTATCAGATTCAGTTCTGAGATAATAAGTTTCATTGTGATGACTGATCTTTTGCACACTGTCATATTTTTTTGCTGTCATCATGATGACGCTGTCAAGATGGGATTTACATCGTTGCAAGGGCGTTGTAGGTCTTTTGCACAAAAATATGATTAATATTGTAGTTTATTGGTCACACCATAATCATTACAGCATTGCATGCATGAATTGGTTCAGCAAGAAAATCATATCAAGAAAATCTTGTAAATCTGATCATGATGAAGGAGTCTGAGTAATTAACCAATTCATCCCTGAATTCTTTCCAATAATCCAATTGTGTGTTCATTACTTATTTAAAATAACCTGTATCATCTTTACAGTTCAGTTAATCCAGATTTTATTCACTGACGTTCTTACAATTCACTCAGCTGGCCACCAGTATGACAAGAAAACCAGAACAGAGGGATGGGGAGAGGTAAAAATAGAGGAGGAGGGGTGTAGCATGGAGGTAAAGAAGAAGGGAGGGGCAGGAGGTGTCAGGGGAATACAGAGAGAGAGAGAGGGAGAGAGAGAGCGAGAGAGGCTGCAATGAAAGAGGCTGATGTCATCTCTATGATGCAGCCAATCAGAGAGCAGCAGGGAGGGAAAGGAGGGAGGGAGGACAGGCAGAGCTCAGAAGGGTGTGTTTTATGTACCACTGCAGCATCAGTGCAAAAAAGAATCGAGAAAAGGCACGACTCAGTGGAGAGGAAAGAAGAAAATAGTAATAAAGAGAAAAAGAGGAAGAAAGACAAGAGTGTGACAAGGAGAGAAAAGACGACACAGAAAAGAAAAGACAGAGACAGACGGAGAGAAGCAACACCTGCAGAGGTAAGATGAAAACAATAGCATCTCCATGCTGCTTGTGTCTGGGTCTCCATGCATGAATGTGGGTGTGTGTGTGTGTGCGTTTGAATCTGTGTGTGTGTGTGTGTCAGTGGGCTGTACAGTAGATGTGGAGGGGGGGTGTGATGATGTCTTACATAATACGATGGCAGGTATGAACAACTGTGCTGGCTAATCTGTGTGTGCGTTGGGATATAAATGCGTGAATCACTGCACATACATGCATCTGTGTGTGTGTGGGTGTATGTGCACACTTCCCCTTCTGTCTGCTTTCGCTGTCTGAACCTTTTGACTTATATAAAACATGAAATGACCATTCATGGTTTTCCCATGTGCAGACAAGCCGGTTCTGTGTGGGTGAACCAGTCTTCAGGGAGTGTCTGATTGACTTGATTCAGCTGTTTAATATCTGATATGTCATCTGCAGCAGTGCGTTTTTATTAATATTGAATGAAATGATGCACTATACAATATTATAGTGGTAAATTATTCATTACTGGTTTGTAGTTTGCTTCCTTTCGTGCCAAAACACTCAGACACACTTCTGTCAGGTATGATTTAGCTCTTTTTCATCTTCATATCTGCAGATAAAAGTACTCTGTGCATCCTGATTATCTTGATTGACTCATACTGACCTCCACTATCTCCTCATCCACCTGACTTTGTAGAGAGCACTGTAGATTTATGTTGTTTTGTGGGCGGCATGTTAGGGATAGACTTGGACTTCCTCACCTGTCAGCTATAATGATTTAAAGTAAGGCTGCAATCGATTTAACCTGCAGATTTTTATCTCAATTAGTCCTGATAGTCCATTAAATGTCAAAAACACAGTGAAAAATGCTCTTTATAATTTCCCCCATCCCAAAGTGATGTCCTCAAATGACTTGTCTTGTCTGACCAATGGTCCAAAATCCTAAGATTCAGTTTACGGTCATGTATGACATTGAAAAGCATAACATTTTCACATATAAGAAGCTAGAATCACTAAATGTTACTGACTGATGACTAAATGACTAAAATGATCAGTTTCTGTCGATCGACTAATAAATTAATTAGCCACTCACTGCAGCTCTTAGTGTCTCTCATAAAGGCAGACGAATCTACAAAGAGGATTCATTTCACTTTGTGTCTTTTACTCCTTGGTGTATCTGTCCCTTTGATACTTTTCACCAGGTTTCTGTTTGTCTGTTTACTCTGGAATTCCTCTTTTCACTCGTGGCAACATCGTTTAAGCAACACAAACATCTCCGTCTCCCTTCCTGTCGTTTGCATTGTGGGATTTTCTCACCCTGATTGCTTTGGCAGTGGATCGCTTCAAAGTAGGCCCAAACTTGAGAGGAGGAGGAGGAGGAGAAAGAAAGGAGGGGAGAAGCAGGAGGACCAAAAGAGGGAAAGTTGATAAGCAGGGGAAGTAATATTAGTGAGTGATAGACAGACTGAAAAATTGGCAAGGTTAATCAGAGGGGAGGAGGAGAGATTTAGCCCAGAACAGAAGGAATCTAAAAGGAGAAGGGAACGAGAGGACGGCGAGAGAGAGAGGGAGGGAGATGAAAAGAAAGCCTGGGCTGGGAATAGGATGAGAGAGGTAGAGGAGGAGGAGGCAGAAGAGGAGGAGGCAAAGTTAGGCTCGGCTGGTGTAGGAGGATCTTTTAGCCAAATTTCTTTCAGTCTCCTTCTTTCAGTTGTCAAGTCGACTGAAACCATCTGGTGAGATTTTGTATTAACGCTGCTTTGCTCTTTACATCCTCCAGAATGATGACCTGGAGGACATAAGCATTTTACAACGATGGTAGATTTACCACTTCATTTTTTTTAATAATGGGATTTGACACAGAGGTAGACAAGAGCTAGCTAATTAAGCTGATGTTATGTCTGGGTTGGTTTGAAGTGCCGTTTTCCTGGGAAATTATATTAAATATGAATAAATACATACTTAGGGCTACACCCATGATATTGTGCTGAAAGACTGAAAGACTCAAACTATGTAGGGAATCAGCCGTAGTCTTGTAAGTATGGTAAAGAAAAATAGAAGCTCAGACTGTTATGTCTCTCTCATAACCCTATTTTGATGCTACAGCTTTGTAAAGGCAAAAAAATCCAAACTTCTGGACTGTTTTGTAGTCCATAATTTGAAACCGTATGTGTCACTTTTTGAGGGCGACATCTAAACAATGAGTTTGGCCAACGCTATCTGAGGTTTGTCTAGAGTTACTGAAGTGTTTGCCCCAAAAGAGAAGCTGAAATGAAGTACACGTCCGGGCTAGCCTCTGTCGTACTAGCTTCTGTAACTCAATGTTCTCAGCTCCACTACAGCAGTAGATGAAAGAAATCAAAACCTTTGAGATGTTAATGACGTTCAGCGACATTAAAGAACGATTACGGATCAGGGCAGTAGAGTCAGCAGTAAAGTGGGTTCTGGGTAGTGACCGAAAAAAACTAGAATGCCGATACAAGCAGCTGAAATGAATTTCCCTCCGCAGGAAGGCTGGGTTCAGCCACAGAGATACGGTGAGGAGCTCTAACATTTGGAGGAAGCTGGTAGTAGAGCCTCTGCTCCTTCGCCTCAAAAGGAGCAAGTTGATGTGGTTTGGGCATCTGGTTAAGATGCCTGGTTAGGAGGTTAGGGTGCCTCCTGGAGGTCTAACTGATGGGAGACCCTCAGGGAGACGCAGAACATGCTGGAGAGATGATATATCTCATCAGGCCTGGGAACTCCTTGAGATCCCCCAGAAGGAGCTAGAAAACGTTACTGGAGAGAGGGACGTCTGGGTTTGTCCTTTGTTTGACCTGCTGCAACTTCCAACTTGATTTCATCCACGTCCGTAAAACACAACTTTCTAGCTGTAATTTCTTAAATCTTAAAACTTCTACAGTGTTCAGTCCTCTCTGTCCTGCTGTTATTACAGACGTGTATGAACATTCACTTCCTCTGTCGAGCCGTGATGTTTCAAGGGCTTATAAGTAAAATATGTGGTATAGGAGCATTAGGGTAAAGCTCCCACACACACACAGTGGATATCTCGGTCCTGAAGAGAGCTTTTCCTAAGTGACCTGTAATCCCACAAAATAATGTAGTTAGCTAATTAAATGTTACTTGGTTCTGCAAACTGGCTCAAACACACCTGTCTGAGAAAGATTTTTCAGCCCCGATAATAGTGACTTAAAGTTAAGCCATCTCCTCAGCCTCCATTTTTGTTCTGTATATCAAACTTCAGCTGAGAGTCAGACTGTTGCTTTCGGTATCAATGTACCTCGTAAGCAGCCAGACTGACTGTCTGACCTTCTGGTGGCATCTAGATTTGTGTGATAGTGTGCGGACTGAAAGGACAACATGAATTTCTCTTGTCCTGGCAGGTCTATAAAGTCAATAAAAGTCCCGAGAGAAAGGTTGGGGATGCAGTTTACAGCCAGACTAAAAGGTTTGAGCTGCAGGACAGTGGGTCAGAAGGAGATCTGGGCCCAGAAAATGAGATTAGTCTGATTTTTGCTCGTTCTCGGTTCCTCTCTCTCCATCTCTGCTGCTCGCTTCCTCTGTATTTCTTGTTGGGCACTTTCTTATCCATCTTCATCCATCTCTCTCACGCCCCCGCTCCCTCCCCTCTGATCCATCCTTCCTCTCTTTTGGCCTTTATTTCTCTTGTTTTTCCATTTCTCCTCAGCAGAATGAAGCCTTTGTGTTGAGAAATGGGAGGAATGCCCCTTACTCTATTTTCCCCCTCTTCCTCTTCTTCTTCTTGTCTGCCTCTCAGCTCTTCTTCCTACATTGTCTCCCTCCTTCAACCCTTCTCTTCCTCCATGTGTATGTGTGTGTGGGGTGGGTTTGGGGGGTGCATCCATTAGCTCGGATTAGGGACTATAGGAGGGTTTTAACAGCCCCTCTGTGTTTGGGGCTTTAATCTCCTCAGAAACAGCTAATCTAACTTCAATGGCTTTAACACATACAGTGAACACACACGTGTGAACACACACACACACACACACACACACACACACTCCTCCTACAAATATGTGACTTCTGTCTGTTTTCCTGTCCAGTGTGGTTGAACCATGACAAGAGTCCATTCATGCCGCGACCACAAACACAGAGGACACTTTATCAGCCAAATATCAGACCAACAATATCATCAGTCACTCCACTGACAAATGACCACATGGTGCACAATATTTCTGAGCATTACATAAAGTACAGTGAGCAACAGCAGGAACTGACATGACATACAGTAAATCTGAGTCATAACACACAAGTGTTTCCACAGACCTGGACAAGTTGTGATCAATGGGAATAATTTCAGGCTGCAGATTGGTTTCATTAGGAGCATATTTTAATCAATATCTCTGTGAAACATCACACCTCATCTGTAATGAATGTATATCAAGACTCAGCCATCCAATAAAATCTCTGATTAAGTCGTTTTTTCAAGCCAAAAAAAAAAAAACAATTTACATTTGCTGATTCCAGCTTCTTTCCTGTTTTACATGAAAATACACTGAATATCTTTAAGTTTTAAACTGTTATTCGTACAAAAACAGGCTCTCTGAAGATGTAACCTCGGATTTGTGGAAACTGTGATGGCCATTTTTCAATATTTTTTCTGATGCATTGTAAACCAAATTATCGTAAAAATAATCATTAGTTGCATCCCTACGTGTGCAGTTTAACCGTGTGCTGATCACCCAATCACTTCATCTCCGCCTATTTTGATAATTGATTAACTGTTTTGACTGATCGATTATCAATGCTCTAGATTCAATTTTCAAAAACTGAATAACTTGAGAAAAAAACATTTTTAAAGAGACATACTCATATATATTTACATAAATACTGATATATACAAATACAATACACACAAAAAGTCATAGTTGACACGAACCCTGTTTGCTTATAGGATCAACTGACCAGACGGCACCATACTAATTAATTCAGACATAAAAAATAATGTCTGTTGCAATGCAAAAGTATGAGAGTATCTTCTTTGCAGCAGAGCCTCCCATTTGCAAAAATAAAACTCCATATTTGTGAGTTTTAATTGCTACCTGCTCTCTCATTTCCCCTCCCTCTGTGTGTATTTATCTCTTTACACCTGCAGTATAACTTCTCCCACAGCTGACCATCTGTCCGTCTCCCTGTAAATGTGTCGCTCTGCGTTAAGAAGCTGCACAAAAGGCAAGAAAAAAAACACAGAAATGTTTCCCGAAAACCAGACGTCTGCTTTAACACACTGCAGACCAGTCGAGTCAAACCAGGGAGGAAAGGCAGGTGGAGAATGAGACAATGGCAAACACTGTATGTGTGCATTTATATACGTGTGTGTGTGTGTGAGAGAGAAGGAGAGGTGAATCGAGGCGATACAGGGAGTGGCACCAGAGAGAAAGCGAGGGAGAGGTATGGAGGGACGGAGTGGGGGATGGGAGAAGAGAAGGAGGGGCAGCGTGGGGGATGGGGGAGAGAAATATTGCCGTGTGTGCTGCTGGAGTCAGGGGGTTACCATGGTGATGGGGGAAAGAGAATGGGATGGGAGAGAGACTGGCTTCATATACACACACAATGCAAATTGACATTTTCACCGACTGATTGAATAATATGATAAGCATCAAATCTCCTTTTAATTTAAACCTTCCTTCCTGTTATCTGAGGGTGGGGTGAGGAGGAGGAGGAGGAGGAAAAGATGAAGGAGAACGGGAGATAGAGAGAGAGAGGCTCTCTGAGTTGAGTGGAGATGAAGAAACGCGATCTCCCACATGGGAGTGGTGTAACTTGGAGACAGAGTTGTGGCTTCTTGGACAAAGGACAGAGAGACATGACAGGAGATGTCGACTTCCAGGATGATATTTAGTCATATATTATTTTTAACGTCTTTTTACAGTGGCCCCGAGAGCTCAAAGCGCTGCAACTTCAATGATGCATGATAGAGAAAACAAAAGAAGCATTTAGAAAGAAAAATCCTGCAAAGTGAGAAAAAAACAACCAAATACAGAAACACTTCAAACATGTTTTTTTGTAGTTTTAATATTTTGATTGTATGATTCAGATATTAGTATAAGTTTAATACCAAATACCTGCAATAATGCAAATCATTGAGCAGCCAGAATGTTTTAAACAAAACTGTTTGTATTCTGTGTGAATTATCCGTGTGCATTTCTGTATTTTATGTTTTCTTATTGCGCAGATTTTTATTTTTTATTTAAATGCTGTGTGTGTGTGTGTGTGTGTGTGTGTGTGTGTGTGTGTGTGTGTGTGTGTGTGTGTGTGTGTGTGTGTCTGTGTGTGTAGGTTGTCAAATAGGTGAAGATGTTGTCCTCATTTGCTTGTGTTTCACATATTTGCATGTGTTCTTACACAATTATGTTTCTATGCGACTAATTTGCAACAACAAATATGCTTTGTGGGAAATAATTGCAATCAGATTACGTTTTCTGTTAACATAATGAGGAAATGTTAATTAATGTACTTGGCAGGGCGTAAATATGTTGACACTGACCGCATCAGTAAAATGTTCAAACATGACTTGTTTGTTTTCCGTCAAAATATCTGATGAACAATTTCCACTTGGGGTGAACGCAGGAGAAAACGTTCGCCGTAACTTTAGACTCAACATTTTACTTAGATCTCAGCAACTTTAAAGTGATAATTCAGGTTATTTGACGTGTCATTGTGTGAGGTACTTATCTATAGTCCGTGTATATTACCTGCAGTAGAGTCGGATCAGTGCGCTACCAAGTGTAGAGAAGCAGCAGGAGCTGAGGGATGAGCTGCTGTGGACGGGGCCATCTGCAAAAACATGTCATATATTTCTTTATCTTGGTGTCAAACAGCGCTTTACTACATGTTGTGAACCCTGTATTACCCCACAGATCAGCTGTTTGAGTCGGACAGAGCTAAATATTCAAATATGGTTTACACTACAACTGATGTTAGCTTTCTTTCAGTGGCTAACACACATTTTTGCAGATGACCCCGTCCACAGCAGCTCATCACTCAGCGTCTGTGCCAGTGCTCCTGCTAAACTGGGAGCGCTCTGATCTCAATCTACTGCAGGTAATGCACTGACTGTCGATAAGTACCTCGCACAACCCCATGTCTAATAACCCGAACTTTACCAAAGAGCTTCTGTTGCCTAAACCACAACGGGATTCTTGTGCGTTCTGTTCGCTCGCCGTGCAGCCCAACCACCTGGTGACTCTGCTGCTGTTAACAGTTGTAGAGCTTTGCAGTTAAGTTGTATAGAAACGCAGTCTCTAGGAGACAGGGTTGGTGCGTGTGTTGGTGAAGATGTTTTCTTCAATGGCTTGTGTTTTGTCTATTTGCATGTGTTTTCCTAAGGTTGGGGCGCCGACAGCTCATCACAGAATTGTCTTTATCTAAGTGTTTGTGTCTAAAACAATCACCTCCAGAGCTGAAGTGAATGCGCCTTTTTCCAATCGATCCTCTTGAGCTGGTGAGCAGCCTCTGGCTCTTGCCCTCACACCTTGAAGATCAAAACGATGAAGGTTATCATGTGAAGAGCCAAAAATCAAAGCGCGGGGGAAACTTCTTCTACCTGCCAGCAGGGATTAGGTGTGATGTGAGCGTCTGTCGAAGCTGCTGGGAGTCTCTGCTCTCAGTGGACTGGCAGCAGCTGTGAAGAAGAAAAAAGGTTCAGAGTCTGAGGAGGGGAGCCAGACGAGCCGCTGGGTTGTGGTGTGTGCGTGTGTGTGTGGGTGGATGTGGTGGGCGCAAGAGAGGATGTGCAAGTGGTTGCATGATATTGTATGTCTGTGTGTGTGTGTGTGTGATGATGATGATGATGATCATGGCGCCAGAGGTGCAAACATTTCAGTGGAACTAATCTACATAATGTAGGGTAATTTTCTATTTAGGCTGGTTATTGCCTCAGGGCTCACAAAGTTTTACAGCCATGCTTTCCAGGCTAGTCCCTTTTACTCACTACATTAATCTATGATCAATATTTTTATGTTAACAGCAGATGAAATTAATGTTTATGATGAATGGTTTGCTTGTAATAATGAAGCCACCAATAATAATAGTAAGGGTTTGAGCTTTGACTTCCTCTTGATGTGGCCCTGAAGAGCTCGGCTCACTACACTCTGGTATCAATCAGTGAGCTTGTTTACCTCTTAACAGGCAATAACAGCTGAAAACACATTATCAGATATCAGCTGCCGCCATGTTCCTTCCTGTAGAAGTCACAAGATAGTCCGTGATATTATTTATCGACTGAATCATGCACATACAAATATCCAGACCCCATGAACTCATGAGGCACAGAAAATACTGCAGCAGTGGTGAAACAAACTCTGCAAATAGTTTGTGTCCCAAACTTGAGAAATAAAATCTGCCACAAAAACAAGGTCCTTACCCTAAAACGTGTCCCAAGTTTTTTATAATCAACCATCCAGAAGAGCCGTTTTACTAAAATATATATCTCGTTTTTATAATTTAATTTATGTAATAAGGAATAGTACTAGGATCTCATCAAAATCACCTAACAAACTAAGTGTTTTCTTTTCACGTAGACCAGTAATGTACCTGAATGTAACGTTGGTCAGAGATATTTGACTTTTGGTTAAATCCATAAGGCCCGACACTGTCGTTGTTTTTCATTTAGATTTGTACCAAACATTTACAGAACATCTTTCCATATACATGAAGAATAATTAGCATCAGCATCACAACTTTTTCACTGCAACCTGTACCTTTTTGATAAATAAAGACAGGTATCATTCAAAATGAAGATTTCACTAAATTAATTCAGAAAGGTGCGAGCAAAATGTCCCAGAGATCTTTATGGTGTGACGCTGTTCAGGCATATTCACAGATATGTTCCAAAGTTGAACCATCTCATATTTATGTCTTACGTTCAGAGGTTTCCGTTTTTAAGATCAGAGTGGGCTGCTCTGCTGTTGCCATCTTGGCAGTGCCTGATCCCGCCCCTAACTCCTGGCTAATCCAAAAATTGGCAAAGAGGTGGGGCATGTGTGGAGCCGAGACTTCTGTGAATGCCGGTTTGTGGCAAGCACATGCTTACTCACCTGTCACTCAAAGTAGCCATGCTCTGAGTTATGCATAACTTTAAGCCTCAATAACATTGAAATGGGTGAGTTATATTAAAATTCACCCGCTGTACAGTTGTCATGAAGGAGCTTTTTGTACAAGGCTGTAAACATGTTAATTTCATTTTAACATGGGAGTCTAGGGGGATTGACTGATTTTTGGACCCAGACTCCAGTGGTCATTAGAGGAACTGCAGTTTTTGGTACTTCCGTTAATTTTTCGGCCTCGGAGGTTGCCACTTGGTTACATGTAATTGACCATTCACATGTCTGAAACAGGACACAGACAAGACTTATACAGATGTGTACAACTATAGAATCACAGATCCTTACATACAGTTGTTTGACTTTGCTCAGGACTGAAGGAGCGTCACAAGCCTTTATTCAGGAAATACAGACTGATTTTACCTGGAAAAGTAGCACATTTATGTTTATGCTGTAGATTTCTCTTTAAAGCCTGATTTACTTTTACTCATTTCGTGCTAAAACATCCAATCAGACGTAGATACAACAGAGAGAATAGCAACATGAGTCTCAACAGATAATCATCATCCTGAGTGTGTGAGGCATTTCGTCTCTGCCCTGGTTTTGAAGTAGCTTTTTCTTAGAAAAGAAGAAGAGCAGATGAGAGAAGGAGAAACAGAGTCAGTCTTGCTCACTGATCTTGCTGGTCAGCTGTGTTTTTAATGGGGTTGGTTAACTGCACCCGTCCCACACATGTGATATATGATCATGTCATGTATTGATTGACATTGCACTGAAGCACGTCGTCTCACAGGCTGGGGCGCTTTATTCATTAACTGAGGCTTGACAGCGTTATTCTGGATTTATCGCTCTGAATGTTGTCATGATTTCATGTTTTAATCCAAACTGTATGAACATCATTAGATGAGACTGGCCAATTATGGTTCACTAAGAGGATTACATCATTTTAAACCAAGATCCCTCTATAACGGGACCTGCTAAATGCTGATATCTTATTGTTATTTTCCACTTAATTTTATTCATAGATAAATTACTGTACATGACCCCACTGCCTCCTCTCCCCGCTCTCTCCTCAGTGTTTATTTTGTGTGAAGGCAGTGATAGATGTATGGCTGTGGGTCTTGTATATACCGCCCAGAGCGCTCTGTTACACTGTGGCCTTTCACAGCTGGTGCCACTCGCCCCTCAGCTAAATCTAACAGACCCCAGTCGAGGCGGGAAGCCACCCAGCGCGGGAGCTGCTGTTTATCCAGGAACATACCGTCACTAATGACTGATTTATGCGCTCCTGTGAAGCTCGCTTCGTTTGTCGTGTGGAGAGGGGCAAATCTGAAACAAACACATGGAAACTGGCTTTGTGTTTGCAGAGTTGTGTGTGTGTGTGTGTGTGTGCGTGTGTGTGTGTGTGTGTGTGTGTGGGTGTGGTTGGAGGAGGGTGGGGGTGATCCAGAGGTGGCTAAACAATGTCACGCCAATAAGAGCTGATTTGAATGTGAAAGGCTCTGGGTCGAGCTCAGGGACCAGCGGGTAAAAGTCTCCCCCATCCCATCTGAGAGGCAAATAGACAGAAATGCCACAATGGCATAATTCAATAGTCTGACGGACAAACATACATATCTATAGACCCTAGAGCTGATCATTTGATAAATACCAATCAACAGAACTTTAGCTACTTTTTGATTGTTTTTGAGTCATTTTTTCAAGCGCATATTTCAAACATTCCCCAGTTCTCAGATTTTAACCAAATTTCCTGAAAACCGGAAAAAGAAAACGAGAATGAATGTACGTTTTCATCCACTGTTATGTGAATATAAGTCGTTGGATGCATCAAGATAAACAGTTTGTGGATCTAATTTTCTGTGCCATTAAATGAGTGCAAAAGAAGAGGTCACAAAGAGAAAGAGGGCCGATAAAAGAGATTCAGTCAAAGCTTGAATTGATGTCGATCCATCCAACGGTTGTGGAAACATTTGACTGACCTTTGTAGATGTTTCTAAGAAAGAGCTTGTTCAAAACCAGGACAGAGAGACCTCTTGGTGACGCTTGAGGAAAAGACGAGAGAATCACAGAAGTCGGTGGTAGTCGTCCTCTGGGGAACATGAATGTACTAAATTCATCTCATAATTGTTGAGACATTTCAATCTAGGACAAAGTGGTTACCAACTCACTACTACTACATTACCATCAGTAGAACCACACCATTAGCGCCATTAGCTAAAACTTCTCAGCCAGTGATTATTCCCATCACCAGAACATGATTTGGACAAATCGACAGTGTCTCAGTTAATGGGGGTTGGTTGCTGTTCTCTTACTACAGCCCTTCTTTTATGTTCGAGGCTGATAAGACAGTTGAGTTTTCATGGTTAAACGTTGCCTAGAGCAGTTTCTCAGACACGTCACTGGTGCAGAGGCAGAAACAGAAGCCGCACAGACAGAAAAGTAGTTAAGGACGGAAGAATCGGCACAAACAGTGAGAAAACAAAGGAAGAGAAGAAGACAATGACAGCGGGTGTTTGGAAGCCAGTCAGTGGATGTGCTTTGTTCCGGGGTCAGAAACCTTCTCGTGTTTATTGAGTTATTCATCTCCTCTCATCCACAGGGATTCCCAGTCTAGTTAGACATGGACACAAAGGCAGCTTAACACGGACACGTGGCTGTGGATGTCTGAGCGTATGTGTGTGTGTCTCAGTGTGTGTGTGTGTGTGTGTGTGTCTCTCATTCACAGAGTTCAGGTCATTGACCGAAAATAAGGGCGCTGATGTTGACATCAGACGGGTGACTTGTGTGTTACACCATAAAGCAGAAAAAGAAAAGTGTGTGAGTTACAAGGCAGATATCTGACTGTCACAAGACTGAATGCTGGGAACTGAACATGGTGAAATCACATCTCATATTTGGACAGTGAACCATCCAGCTGCAGTGGGCGTCCAGCCATGAGGACAGTAAATTGACTTCAGATGAGGCAAAGAATGGAAGACAAGATTTTCATTGTTACTAATTATAGAAAGGTTCATTTTCCAAGAGGCTGTACATCAGTTTTCCTAGATATGAAATACAATCTGGTCATTTAGTTTCAATATTTTTGTTGCCAAGAATTTAAAGGGGCATTTTAAGTCTAAAAAAATAACCCTGATGATGTCATTGTGATGTCACCTTACCTTTGTCTTTTTTACAGAAAGCCTGTATCAGAAACTCAGGCCTGTTTGACAGAGGAGGGCATTTACCAGGGGGTCTAATGAAGTTGCGTTATGGGAAACGTAGGATCCAGTGTTTTTGGAGTTTGACCCACACTATACGCTAAATATCAGCGTCTGAAAATAGTTCCAGCTTGGGGCCAATAAAGCCCAGACACAATAAAGGGTTGACTAGAAAACCACAGAAGACAAAGAGTTGTTTTGATTCACCGACCCATCAGTGGTATAAAACAACACTCACAACCACCCAGCCACCCACTGCTATCAGGGACTCTTAACCTAGGATTGTCTTGGTGCTATTGATCCCACGCTAGATCTATTTTTAACCCAGTAATGTTTAGTGTGTGAGGATATATCCGCTGCACAGTTTTTCTCCATGTTTTTTTTGTTAAAAGTCTGTCTGGATCCAATGATACATTTACACCGGCAATGGAGACCTAATATGACTCTTGGTGAAGCTCTTACTCTAATCTGCAGTCATGTAAACAGCTTGGAGTAAAACCCAAACTATTTCAACAGAAATGTTGAGTCACTGTGGCTCAAAGAAATAAATCCACACGTTGACAGAGATAAAGTCAGCTCACGTACAAACAAACATACCAACCCTGTCTCAGAGAAGTTACGTCTATATACTGTGTACACTTCAACACTACAAATTAGAACTATATACACTTACAAAACAAATTAGTAGTATATACATATGCCACTTATTTGTTTTGACAAATACATTGAGACTCTCATCCTGTAAAAAGAACAAGCCGGTAGGTCGTCTCTGCAAACAGCTTATTTTGACCCATACTCATGTTTTATTGTTAGGCGACCCCGATATCTGACGTTCAGAGGTTTCCGTCCCGCATCACCAGCCATGGCAGAAACTAGTGAAAACGTTTGAACTCCCGGAAACAAGGAAATAGATGTTACATGTAATGAACCGTTCACATGTCTGAAGCAGAACACAGACAAGACTTATACAGCTGTGTACAACTACAGATGCCAGATGTTTACATAGTTTGACTCCTGAGTTTGCTCAGGACTAAAAATTAAAAATCCAACGGCGTCAAATAAACACTGTCTGATTTCTCCTGGAAAGAGAAAACATTTGTTTTTATGTTGTAGATTTAGAAAATCTGTTGTTGTTTGTTTTAATTCTCTCAAGCAGATATTTTCATGAAAATGAATTAAATATGTCGTTGTTGAGCGTTTGGCAGATATGTTCACACAAACACACACAGACAAACACACACACACACACACACACAACACACACACACACACAGGCAGGTATAACTCAGTGGTGCTTTATTAAAATGACAGTTCTATTACATATTCATGAGGCCTGATGTGAAGGACATCAGCGATGTGATCTACAGACTGAGACACACACACACACACACGGACACACGCACACACACACACACACACACACACACACACACACACACACACACACACACATCTAGATGAAATCACCTATAGGTTGCTCACCCCACCTCTTTGCTCCAGGCTGTAGCATGGTCAGCACTCTTGTGTGTGTGTGTGTGTGTGTGTGTGTGTGTGTAGTAGTAGTAGTAAATGTGAGGTATGTAATGAATAATGAATTTAGGTGAATTTAGGTTACGCGGCCAACTGGGAGGGACAAACTGGGAATAACTCTTTCTCTCCTCACCTTTGTATGTCTCTTTGTGTGTGTGTGTGTGTGTGTGTGTGTGCGTGCGTGTGTGCGTGCGTGTGTGCGTGCATGTGTGTGTGCGCATTTAGGGGGACATATCCTCTTCTGTCTCCCCTCCCTCCGTCTCCGCTTTTGCTTAATCTCTCCATCCACACTTCCCAGTTCTTTCCTGCAGATCGGAATCTATCAATGAATTAATTTCTCGCTCTGTCGCGCACTATCAATCCACCTGCACCCCCCCACCCCTTCCTCCCTCATCCTTACTCTGTTATCCCCGCCCCCCTGATCCCCTCGCACCCCAGGCCTCCCTGTAGACCATCCAACCTGCACCCGCCCTGCCTCCCCCTCCTCCCACACCTCCCCTCAGGCCTCCCAGTGGACTGCCTGGTCCACCTGCCTCTGCCCTCAAAAGCCCCTCAGGTTCTGTGGGATGGCTCAGGACCCCGGAGGAGGGAGGTTGGGGGGCGTCAAGGAGGAAATTGGTACAGTGTGTTCAATGTTAACTGGTACAGAACGGAAATATGGCTGCCCACAGGGTCTGAATTGGCGCCATAAAGCTGTCAATGAAATTTACAGCATGTGTTTCATCGCCCATTTTGTCAACAAACGTGCTAGAAACCGTGGATGCCAACGCTGCTTTTAAACCTAATGCTGTGTTTGGGGTCCTGTAGACCCCTGGCCCCCTTTAACAGCTCTAAAAACTCCTTCATTATTGTTTTTTTTCAGTTTGATACTTCCTAATTTCATGACAATTACTCATAAACATTGATATACAGCATGTTTCAGACTTGGAGGACACATCACTTCTGTTTGTGGTCTCAGCTGTAAAACCGGGTAAAATACAGAGGATTACCATATATGCTCTATGATTGATGTAGACTTATTATGCAGCACTACCCCTCCCAAAGACAACATAAGTCAATTTGGATATCTGTAATTGGAGATTTTATAATAGTATGTTCATAGAGGTTAAACCTCTTTGTGGTTTAAATAACTCCAAACATATGTTATATATAATAATAAGTGATGTAACTGTAGGATAACACGCTGCAGATTCCTGTTATGTATAGGTAACACTCTAACCCTTCTGATTTAATGTTTCTGAGTGCGATATAAATATTAAATACGTTTATAACACACTATAATGTGGTTGTAAGTAGATATAAGGGCATTTTAAATTCTAAACAATAAATCATTGATACGCTACACTAATTATAACTTCTCCTATGCGGACATGATTTCTATTATTACAACTGTATCTTTCATTATCTGTTCATGCACTTATGGATGTCCACAGAGGAAATTACAGCTGCTGACAAATACATTTATAAACACTTATATCTTCTCACAAGTTCATTATAATGTTTTATAAACCATTTGTTTAACGTTATTGTGTTAAAATAATGTTTATAAATGCTAAATAGATGTTCTGTGGTCATTGCCTTATTCTGTAATGAAATGAACAAACTCATTTTGTGGCAAACATGTATGGGTTTTAATAAGGTCAAAAAAGACAAATATTTAAAGGACAATACAATACATTGATTCATTTTGCAATTACACAGCGACACTAACACAACTCTTCAGTTTGACACACTCAAGGTTTTTTCTGCTGCAGCTGTATGTGTTCTGGTGTGACCAGGAGCGAATGATGGCTAACGTTATCTAAAGTGTAACTGATCTTACTGAGTCACTTTATGACTCATGTCTTCTTTACTGGTACACAACGTTTGCTCATTTACCATTAGCTAGTAAATTTCATTTGTAACCACAACGGCTGCTTTTTGGTAAAAGTTACATGATCTCACTTTGAGGCAAATTATTTTTAATATTGGTTAACCTACTGTATGTTAGAAATAAATATGTGACTGTCGTTTCCTTTGTTGATATATTTACAAAGATTCTACAAATAACACATTATTATGAAATTGTTTGACAAGATTCCCAAATTAACAGTAATTGCAATTGCAATATAACGAAAACACTACTCACGTGTTTTATAATTATAGAGGCCTTAAACTTTATAATAGATTGCATGATACCTAATCAATCTTTACTGCCTTATTGCTGATTGACAGTCAATTTGAGTATATTTTAAGACAATATTAATTCTTAATAAAAACATAAATTTAAAAGGTTTGTCTTTACACAAAAGCAGAGGAGATGTTTTCCAGTCGTACCTGTAGTCTACCTTTCAAGCTACAGCGACAACCTCCACCAATCACAGGGCAGGGCATTAGTCTCTATGTATCCTGACAGGCAAAACCTGGGGCAAAGGAGTCCACAAATCCACCGCTGCTGCTCATGAAGCTTAATTGTTGTGAGCACACTGTGATAATTAAAAGCAACGCATGAACATAACATTTTTATGAGCACCTCTCTCTCACAACTGGGTTCTGGCATCGGGACAAAATTACTCAGTCCATCAATTGATTGTTTGATCTAAAAACAATCAGACAATAGTGAAAAATTTCCATCATATGTTCCCAGAGACAAAGTCTTCAAACATTTTGTTCTGTTCAATTGAGAGTCTAAAACCTAAAACCTTTCAGTTTAGCATCAAACAAAGAAAACCAGCAAACCTAACCACCGGATGGACGACATTGTAGCAAATGAACTCCCTGTCAGTTCATTCATTGATTAATTGACAAATCGTGTCAGTGCTACAGTTTTTATTCTTACATTTTTACACATGCAGCAGAGTGGCCTGTGAGACCCCATGCAATGAGGAAGTAAAGCATGAACGCAGGCATTAAAACATGAATCTTTAACATGTATATTCAATACTTTGACATCAGGCTCTACCACTGATGTGTAGGATGCTCCAACTCACAGCACTAAAAGGCTCTGAAAACCCTTCCTGCACATCACTCATCTCTAAATCCTAAATGGACTTTCCAGCTGTCTAATGGCTCAGTCTGATTTAATTCAAGAGGCCATAATGATCCACAAACCCAGAGTGACAAAGGGACGATGAAAAGTGAACAATACTCCGCATTAAATGTCATCGTGCACGCTGAATAGCAACTGAGAGGATTCTCCGTCAACAGAGGTCAAGGATCTTTAAGCTGCTACCTCAATAAAGACACACCGACACACTCCACGTCTGAAAAGGAGACGATCCGCCATCGTGCATAACACTCAATTCATTAATGAGCCGCGGCCCTCCCCCCTCCTTAACTCAGCGCCGCATTGGGAGGTCCATGAATATTTAAATTAAAGGAAGTCCACATGAATAATCGCTTCTTCTTTTTTATTAACGACCACAAACCAGAATCAGTGTGTATACTGTCACAAAGTGTGGGGCAGATATTATTATCACTAGAACTGGAGCATGCTGGGACATTTACATCATCAGCCATCATTTATTTTCTGCACGTCTGCTACATTTTCTGTTAGCCCCCACTACATCAGGGAACCCCTACTGCTGGTCGTTATCTTTCCCCCATTAGCACACAAACACACACACACACACACACACACACACACACACACTTCATGTCCCACTGTTTTGTTTGGGTCATTTATTTTGTAAATAAGCCTGGCAGGTAACAGCGGCCCTAAGGGCCAGGGGCAGGTGTGTGTTCACATGTGTGTGCCTGTGTATTTAAATGACCATGAAGGAGGACAGATGTGTGTGTGTGTGTGTGTGTGTGTGTGTGTGAGAGAGAGAGAGAGAGAGTCAAGAGTCATAATTGACAACAACAGCAGACTACATGGGTGAGGATCTGACAACAATAGGAGCTGAAATGGGGGTCATGTATGTTTCCTGTCTATCTGTGTGTGAGCGTGCACGTGTGTGCGTGTGTGTGTGTGTGTGTGTGTGTGTGTGTAAGTGAGAGAGAGATGTGTGTGTTGGGGACAGGTTGCGTAATTATTAGATGGGGGGGGTCTACGTTAGCCAGCTGTCACTCCTTCTTGCCCCTCACCCCGTGTTTTTTGTATGTGTGTGTGTGTGTGTGTGTGTGTGTGTGTGTGTGTGTGTGTGTGTGTGTGTGTGTGTGTGTTTTAAGAGAAGCCTCTCAGACAGTCCTGGGCAGAGGACTCCAGGCGATTACACTCAGAGATTGATAAGTTATGACACCTCCTGTAACCTCCTCTGCCCTTGTTGTCTCTTCTTATTTCAAGGACTCCAGTGTGTCAGCTGTGGTGTCAGTACAGACCGACCAGTTTGTCGTCACAGCGGGGAAATATTTTGTATCTCTAATTTTCAGATGCATCGTAGTCGGTTGTGACCTGAATGAAGTAATGCCTCCTTGAAATTAGGTTAATTTGCAACAACAAGTAAATCCTGATGCTGCTTGGATAAAGTTTTCTGAGAGAGACACAGTCGTGGGTCTGAGAATGCAGAATCTCTCTTTGCTTATTTTCTCATCAGAGAGAACCCCTGGCTTTTATTTCATTACCGTTTGGTTTCTTAAAAATATTCCCATAAACGGAGCCACTGCCTCATTTCAAGGCCTTTGAAGTGTCACAGTCGGTTATTTTTAGATTACACTGTGAGTTTTTAAAAGTGCAGAGCGGCTTTCACCAGCTTTTAGATCAACCCACTGAGGAGCGTGTAATCCCTCACTTCATGTAGAAACAAGAAAATGACCAAACTTGGAGGTTGTGAGGCTTTTGGCCCGTGTGGCCGGGCAGCGATATGAGGAAACAAAAGGGGGAAAGCCTGATCCATCTGTGCCTGCTTTCACCACCCCCACCCCCACCACCTCCTCCCACCCCACCCCGACACTCCTGCTGTCACGGGTCAGTGTTCAGTCACCAGGCAGGGACAAAAGAGAAGATGTTGAGATGAATGGAAATGCAGCTGATGTGGCAGAAATACACACACACACACAATCTGTCTTTGTAATGTCATTAGCAGAGAAGATGTTTCCTGCTGCTTTGATCTGATCTTGTCTTTATCAGATGACCCGATCCCTTCATCTTTGACACACACACACACACACACACACACACACACACACACACACACACACACACATACATACATACAAACACAGGCTTCCATTGTCTTATATTTTTGTGAAATATTTGGGCTCCAAACTGTGATTAAATATTACAATTAATTTATAACATCACACACACCCTGGAGTTAATTGAGATTTTTTTCATTTGTAGGTCAATATTAAATAAAATTTCCCCCTTCAGAATATATTAATATTCGTCTTGTTCTGAGATGATCTATGTTTGTTGAAATTAATGATCTCTTTGCTTTCTTTTCTTCTCTCTCCCTGTCCTGTGCGCCCTCCCTTCCTCCCCCCTCATCCATCCTTTGTTCTCTGGGTCAATCCTCTCTCTCTCCTCTCCCCCCTTCTCCTTACTCTCCCCTCCACAGACAGTCGGCAGCCGGAGACGGGACAGTGGACCTGACAGTGAGAGGCAGAGAGCCTCACTCAGAGCCTCAGTGTGAAAGCGACACACACCCACCAACTTAAAACACACCGTTGTTTACTCCTCTCCGCTCTCCGGAGGGTCTGGGAGGTCCCTGGAGTGTGTGTCTGGTCGGGCGCACAAGCTGGGGAGCGTGTGTGTGTGTGTGCGTATTTTTTTATGTGTTGATGAGTGTGTGGGTGTCTTGCGTCACTTTTGATGGGACATTGAGAGATGTGTGTGTCACAGCGTCGGTGGATGGGCTATAGGGGGCCGAGCTCCCCCGCCCTCCCCCTGATCCTCCTCCTCCTCCCTCTGTCCTTCCTCACGCCTCCATTCGCTCAGGGAGCCATCCACATCCCCAAAGACTGTGAGTACTCCTCCACTGTAAACAACTCAATGGAAATATAGAGTTGTAATGTGGGAGGAAGTGTTTTTCCCCAACTCTGTATTCCTGTTCTGTAAAGGGCAGGTGTGTGTGGATCCAAATGCAGAGAGAGTCAGGCACAAGTACAATGTCCGAAATCCAAATCTTTAATCCAAGAAACGTAGCAGAGGTCAAAATACCAAAAAGACAGTCAAACCAGGCAAAAGGGCAGATCAGGAACAGGCAGAATCGAGGGTCACAAAAATACCAAAAACAGATCATACACAGGGAATCAAACAGGACTTAAACGCGAGAGAGCTTGAACACTAGGGTAACAAAGACAATCTGGCAAAGACATGAGAAATGAGGCGGGGTTTAAATACACAGGAAACAAGACACAGGTGAAAGACATTAGGCCGGAGACAGCAATCAAAACAGGAGGGAAAAACCAGGAAGTAAAACAAACAGCAACACAACAGAACCAAGACTTCAAAATAAAACAGGAAATGCCAATAAAATGAATACAGATCCTGACATGTTCCAGATTTTCTATTTAAACGATTTCCTTAATACATCAGTTAACATGTAAAGACTGGGCGCGCTCGCACTAGTTTTAATTACTTCAGCTTCACTTTTGAGAAATGTGTCTCCTCTGTCAGTTTGGCAGATGATTCTAAATGCTAAATACCCATGAGCATTGGGAGCTGTTACTATGGCGACAAGGTCGGTCAGAGGTGAGAGTAGGAGCAGTAGTGACCTCAAGACCTTTGTTGTAGAATTTGCAAATCAAAACACAGCACATAGCTGCTAAATTCAATGAAATTTGGCTTTGATTTAATTAAAGCTGCTGATTGTAAAATCAATTTTCTCAACCGTAAAACTTTTAGCTTTCATCTGCCACAACCTTTTTTTATCACGCAACACAGTTGTTAATCTCCTGCACTGTTAATTCGGCCAGGAGAGTTTTGCATTGATCCAAGCCTTTAAGTGTCCCAGCTGTCAGTCATGTAAACACTGTCTCTGAGAAAATACACAGGACTTTCACCTCTGGATCCAGGGGCGTCTGAACCAGCTTGTCTCACTTGGCAGCTCCACACATGTTCAAACATTCACACTGTGGTCTCGGGTCGAGAGTTACAACCATAAAGACGCAGTATGGCCTTGAGTTACTATTGCTGTGCCCGTCTAGCTTTCCCCTCGGACGGCAACATTTACCGTTGAAATTCATATACATTTTTAAGCAGTTGGCTAAAACTGTCACTATGGAACTTCTTCCAGCTGATTCGCTTCAAAATGAAAACTCACTGCAACCTTCATACCGAATATAATGCTAAAATAATGAGTTTGCATATTGTTTCTATTTTTCAACACCATAGGCCTATATGACGATGACGATGAACCAATGTGTTTGGTAAATGTAGTTAACTCGGTTTTGTTGGGGGTTGCTACAGTGTGAACTTTCCTAAGCGATATTAAAAGCAGGACTTTAGCTTAAACTCTGATTTAGTTGCATCTTTGCCCCCTGCACAGTGCTTCCTGAGAAGAGGATTTTTCTAACATAAACCTGTAGTCCCCCATAATAATGTAGTTGGCTAATGATATTCTCCTTCGCTTTTGAAAGCACTGAGAAATGTGTTGCTAAGCTATGATTAAACAAACACGGTTCAGGGAAGGGGTTTAGCAAATGGTCAAAACTTTCAAAGGAGTTCATGGACACCAATGATCCTAGTGAATGGTTGCCATGGTTATCGTTCCGACAAATATTTGCCCAGGCCGTTAGGTTTGGAAATGAACTACAAGGTCATACCAGTACTTTAAACCATCTGCAGAGTATACTGCAGTATTTCAATTTTTCCATTCACGGTTTTCAGCATCAGGTTAAACCTGTAGTGCAGTATGAAAGTACACATGCATTATCACAAGGTATGTTTTACAAAAATAGAAGTAAGCTAAACATCATGATGTTTTTTGTTTCGAGCAAATACTGCTGAAATGAAACAAAACAGGAAATAATTGTTATTGTCAGTGAAGTTTTCCTTCTTCCTCATCTTGTTCATTTATCTGCAATTATCTGTGTTTGCTCTGGTCTTTGTTTGAAATGGTCCTGAAAATGTGGTCTTAACAAACTTAACATTTAAACAGGTTCACCTAAGCACAGACATAAATACACTTATCCACACAATCAGGTTAGAATGATCTCTGGCCCCAGAGCAAGTTCAAAGGTCAGCAGGCTTAGCCAGGATGGTCCCAGAGGAGAGGAAGAGGGGATGAGAGGAGGAGTCAGGTTCAGTTCGACCTTCAGCCGACGACCTTCTCCTCTGGGCGGGGCAGGGAGAGGAAGACGTAGAGGAAAACGAGAAGAAGTGAGGGAATGGACGGAGGATGTACATGAGAGGGTTAATAGATGGATGAAGGAAGACAGGGAAGGTGAAGAGATGAGCGGAGAGGAGAGGAGAAAGAAAAATGAAGGGACAGATGGCTGGAGAGGGAGATGCAAAGGAGAAAAAAGAGGGGCATTATGTAAATTGATCCGGGACGCCAGCGAGTCTGAGTCAGAAAACTGAGAGGAAGGCAGATCCTTTAGACGAGTCATTATAATGTCAACGTTATTTAGAATCAAGGAAAGTCAATAAATATTCTCTTTAATCTGCCATCAACATCAGCATCTATTTTATCAGCTCAGTGTGACTCTACAGCATTTTAAACTTGCCCTTGTCTAAGTGTTTTCTTTTCTGCTCTCCTTCCACTGCTTTCGCATGGACAAACAGATAAAGTGCATAACAGTAAGTGACTCTCCTTGTTGTGACAATGAAGAAGTTTTTGTGTGTGTGTGTGTGTGTGTGTGTGAACTTGTGTGTGATGGCTCTCTCTTGATTGCTAACATCACAGACACTTCATTCCCACACACCTGTCATACAGATGATGGAGGCCGTCAGTCCAGTCTGTTGTACTGTTGCTGCTTCGCTGCTGACTGTTCGTCCTCCATCATCTGTCCCTGCAGCCTCACAGTCACACAGTGAATCCCCATTCACCAATACTTGTCTTGATTTCATGTGTCAGATGGGTGGATTTTGGAGAAATAGAGTCTCACAGCAAATAATTCCTCTGCAGAGGGAGGGGTATGTAGTTATGAGCCCCCCCACAAATTTAGCAAGCTGTTTCCCTCTGCATCCACTCATTCAGCTAAGCTAATATTTAGCGTAGAGTATGAGATTGGTATCGATCTTCTCATCTACCTCTCAGCAAAAATTGAATACTCTAAAATGTCTCAATCGGAGTCACAATGTTACCACAAGGAAACAATAAAATCATAAACCCTTTTGTTTTTCTTTTTCTTTTTTTTTCTGCACTGTTCTGTGTGCAGATCTGACTGACTGTGTTCGTCACAGACTGCAGGTTAACTGTGGTTTTCTTCATTTCTATCACACTTTCAACAAGCTCACTCATTTCCAAGTCCCTTAGCCAGGCACTTAGAGCAGGATGTGGTTACAATCCATTATATGCTGTTGATTTACTATGCAGGTTTTACTGTAATGATCAAACTAGAAATTTGATATGAATCATTTAGTCCTTTTGCAAACTTTGTATTTAGCCCAGCAGCTTTAATGAGATGGAGAAAACTAGCAAAAACAAATGGTAGGTATTCTCATTTCATACAGTAACGTTAACAGTACTAATACTGTACAGACCGTGCTTATGTCTAAAGCACTGAAATAAAGAGAGACTGAATGAGTGATGAGATTAACACTAGTTAACTAGTTTGGTAAGAGTAAAGGATAATCGGTTTAT
Source organism: Seriola aureovittata (assembly GCF_021018895.1). Taxonomy (NCBI): domain Eukaryota; kingdom Metazoa; phylum Chordata; class Actinopteri; order Carangiformes; family Carangidae; genus Seriola; species Seriola aureovittata. The sequence continues at coordinate 24,872,948 of NC_079372.1, forward strand.
AGTTAGTTCAAAGTAAATGATTGGAATAGATAACTAGTTAAAAGTAAATCTCTAAAAATAAACTAAAAATATTGTTTGACGTCAGTTTGAAATCAGTTGAAATGAACACATTTGGAACACGTGGGTGGCGTTGATGAAGGGTTATTGGAGTTCATCTGACAGGGCCGTGGGCCACGTCAGACAATCAGGTTGGGAAACATTGATGTAGATCAATGGAGGTCTGGTCTCCCGATAAAGAAGAATGCCTGGACGTGTATTTGCTTGGCTGTACTCAGTGGTAATTACTGTACGATCAGTTGTACATCCCAGAGTATTTCATTACTGTGTGTGTGTGTGTGTGTGTTCAGTGTCACAGCCTCCAGTGCTGACGGAGATGCCGACATCGTACACAGCCTTTTCTCAAGAGGACATTAATCTGCCCTGTGAGGCCACTGGTAACCCAACACCCATGTACGTACAACAGCGAGACCTGGGTTTCATTTACCCAGCGTGTGTGTGTGTGTGTGTGTGTGTGTGTGTGTGTGGGTGTGTGTGTGGGTGCGTGTGGGTGTGTGTGTGTGTGTTTGTTTGTACAAATATAATGGACAAACAAGACATATGCATGTGTCTGGCTGTTTGTCCATTTTCTCCCTCAGGCCTTTCTGTTGGCATGGATATAAATGTACCTCTAATGAAATCACAGCAATAACAAAATAATCTCTCTTCCTTTCCATATCTCTTGTCTTTTTTCTTTTCCTCCCACTCCTCCCTCCTGCTCTCTCTCTTACCTCCTTCCTCTCTCTCTCTCTTAAACTTCACTTTTTCTGTTTTGGAGGATAAGGCTGGTGATGTATATTTTTGTGTCCACAAATCTGAGGACAAGACTTAAACCAACAATGTCTTAGTCCATCTCTCCGCAGCCCATGGATTCCTACTGAGAACATAATAATAAGACATAAATTTAAACACCTCACAAATAGTTTTGTTTAAAAAAAAACACACAAAAGAGGCTCAGTAATTTCCTAAAATCTCTGGTTACAAGTGCATCTGTTGAGGACTATTTTCAGCAGCGGATTAATCCACATTTGGTGCTTTAGTGAGTATTGCAGTATGTGTGTTCATGATGATGAAAGAATACCCAATAGAGTGGCTCGCTGATGTGTTTTTTACAGTTTTGGGACAACAATTAAGCTCTATGGCACAGAGGAATAAAATATAAGGCTTTGGAAACACAAAACTTCACAGGATTTGTTGACAAAAAGAGACTAAGACGTCATATCCTTTAAGCTTTTCCACAAAGACAACAGCAAAAAATACTACCAATAATCAGGAACATTGTATAAACTTTAAAGGGATAGTTTGGGTTATTTGACGTGGGGTTGTGTGAGGTTGTCATGTCTGCATCTGTGTGTAGGCATACAGTAGTTCAGCGGTTGAGAAAAATGGGTGCAGCTTTGTTACAGCACAAGTGAAAAAGAGGATGTGGATTAATCCGCCACCGAAAATAAAACAAATGCAATATTTCCTCCTCTTTGAATAACTTTTGATGAAAAATACATTTAAGTTATTTTGTTGTTGCCATAAAAACGAATTTACTGTCTTAATCTGTTGTTAAAATAAAAACTTTTAATCCCTTGTATTGTCATTGACCACAAGATCTAAATACCTAATATTTAGATCCTCACACTCGTAGTCAAATTGTCTTTTAAATGCTGTTGATGTGGTGAAAAACTTTCCCTTCCTGTCTCTAGTTTCCGGTGGATAAAGGACGGTAAGGAGTTTGGCTTCGAGCGTAAAGGATCTGGGACATTGCAAGCTGAAGACGACGAGCCCCTCGACACGTACGAAGGCTTCTACCGCTGCTACGCTTCCAACAACCTCGGGACTGCCATGACACAAACCGTACACGTCATCGTGGAGCGTGAGTCACACACACACACACACACACACACACACACACTACTGTATAACACATGTTGATTCATAGATAAATGAAATGTTATGAAAGATGTACAGTAAGACACACACACACACACACTTCCCTCTCTGTCTAGCTCTTCTTCTCTCTCCTACACACACATAAACACTCCAGTGACTCAGTGAGGTTGACTGGGGCCACCTGTTCTGCTCTCTCATCTCTTGTTACCGTGGCAACCATTTCCTGGAGACAGAGCGGTGACGTCACCCAATCGGGAGGGTGCACAGACTGTAACAGATACACAGTAGTTAGAGCAGAGAGATAGACAAAGTACAGGACAGTAGCGTAGTATCAGCTGCACAAACATCCTACTGTTCTCTCTGTAATTTTTTACAGTTTCTGTTTGAATAAAAATGATTGAATCTATTTCTAAAGTTAATGTTGTCGGAAAAAGACAAAAATAAACATTACACATGTAAATAAACATTATTTGTCATAAAGTATCAGGTCTAGCAAAGCAAGATACATTAATACAAATTTCAATACAAGTTTCAAATCACTTTTTTTCTGTGCTAAATGTTATTTATTAAAAATAGAAGAAGAAGGTTTTGCAGCAGCAATGATGTGATCCCTCACTGGCTTCCCACCTGTGAACACATTATATTCTTGCAGCTGTGTACAGCACAACTGCTCCAATAGACCCACAGCTCTCTGTCTGTTCAGCAGCAAACAGCAGACAGACAAAGTCAGCGAGCAGCTGGTGAACACAGTGGAGCATTTAGCAGCTAAATAGCCAGATATTTCCCTCAGGAGCTGGTGGAGACCAAACACAGAGCTAAAAGAGAGGGAATACTCATCAGGTGGACACAACATCGCTCCAAAGGAATGATAATGTTACTCTGTCTACTGGATTTGTAAACAGGAAACTGTATCCTTGTTTGCTATATAGAAAAATCAATTAATGCAGAGTAAACCTCAGGACGTGAAAAGGTGAGACGAATCACATTATGATGTAGAATAGACTGGGACTTCTACATGTAATGCATCTCTCATTTCACTGCCCCTGTGATTATGAATAATCCCAGCATTGTTTGTGAAACCCTCCCCTCCCCTCTGCCATTAACATCCCTGCTATTTCCTTTGATCAATAGTGTTACGGCAACTGTGAAGCAGTAAATGCTGCGTACAGTATCCAGTATGAAATCAACCTGTACTCAGAAAGCTGGCTTGATGTTAGCTGAAATAGAACTGTAAGCACTGACTCATTGCAGGTTCCCTGCAGCATCTTACTGCATCATCACTGCTTCCTGAACTAAACTGTTCCTGAGACCGAGACTGTAAAAACAACAGGGAGAAAAAAAGCAACCACTGATGTGTTAAAAGGGCACAGGGTGATTTTTCTTGTCCTTCTTTAGTGAATCAACAGGGAGCTCATCAGATAAAGTCACAGTGAGAGTCAGTTCAACGTGTAAGATGTCCTGATGCATTGATGATGTGTGATGTGAGCTGAAGTTCTTAACTAACAATTTGCTTTTGTGTTTTTTTTTTTTTAGCTCAACCGGTTCTTCAAAAACAGCAGAAAGTACGTAAGCGAGCGTACGAGGGAGAGAGCATCGTCCTGTCCTGCAACCCTCCAGAAAGCTCCACTCCTCCGCACATCCACTGGATGGACAAGAGTGAGTCTGTCTTTCATCTCGGCTTCGTGCCATCTGTCCAGTTTATTAGCTGCTATTGTAACTGGTTTCATGTGGTTTCATGGTAATTTCATGATAATTGAAGTCCATACAGTCATTAAGAAGGGATTAAAAATGCAATAAATAAGATGTTAAAAAAGGGTCACATTGATAAAAGGTTTGTCTAAAATATATCAGTTTTGAAATCATTTTTGGATGGAAATTAAATGCCGTTGATGTGAGGCTTTGTTTTATTTTGGAGAGAAACGAGTCACATGACCAGAAGCGAATGGTATGACCGTGGCATTGTGCATGAATGCAGAGGAGGGATGTGCGGCTCCAAAAATGACGCACACGCCCGTTGTATTTGATTTGTTATATTTGTGTATAATGCTGTCGGTGTGCTTTATACGGACAATGTGTGACCTTTTCCGTATTTTCATCTGATTTGATTTCTGTTGTGTCAACATGGTTTGGCTTGATATGTGATGGACACCAGCTTAACATGTTATAGAGCTGCTTATAGAGACACTTAAGAGACTTTAAAACAACGCAGAGACGTGTGTTTTGAACTTTTATGTTTTTTTTCTTGCAGTTTTCACTGTCATCGGATGTTTAATGAGAAAGAGAAATAGAAAATTATTTGGTGGACCAGTGTAGCTACAGGGACGGTCAGACATTTTATCTGTATCTGTCTGTCTCTAAAATCTCCGCCCCGTTGGAAGGATTTGCATCGCACTGCTGCATTGCAGACCATTTCCACTCAAACTAATGAATGCATCACTGTTAAGCTGATGACTCTTTATATTTTTTTTCATTTTTTATATGTCCTTTTCTCCCTCCCTCTCCCTCTCTCTCTCTCTCTCTGCCCGCCTGTCTCATCCTGATGAAATAGTACCTTTTAAGTTGTCAATTTTGTTAAAGTCAGACTTGAAAGCCACGACTGAAGTGCTCTCAAGAGTGTTCCCCTCAATCTGAAGAGAAAAAAAAAGCTTTTTGCTTTACTGGTACATGTTTAGGAAACTAACAGCGTTTCTGTACCATAGCTGCACACAACATGTTACAGTACATCAAAGAGGAAAGAATATATCACATCCTTGTTTTCAATTGGCTGTGTGTGTGTGTGTGTGTGTGTGTGTGTGTGTGTGTGTGTGTGTGTGTGTGTGTGTGTGTCTTGTTTGTCTCAGGGATGGTGCACATCAAGCAGAGTGACAGAGTGATGGTCGGCCTGGACGGGAACTTGTACTTTTCTAATCTTCTGAGGAGCGACAGCAGGGACGACTACATCTGCAACGCCCAGTATTCAGCAGCCAGGACCATCCTCCCCGAGACTGCTGTTACCCTCACTGTCATACCCAGTGAGTACACACACAAACACACACTGCAAACCCATAAACCCCCACAAGAAGCGCTGGGTTTATTTAAGACTTAACGGACAGAACCATGAGGAACCACAGCAAATTATTTGTTTTGTCAATATTGCATAAAGATTACAGAAGTAATGAAAAACCCAAATTAAGCTTCCAGAGCAGCTTCAGTTCTTCTTGTACAGCATTCTCCCAAAAGATATTCCTCATGTGGTGTTTTGCTGATGGTGTCAGAGTGTTACAGTCCAAATCTCCCTGTCGGGACCTGCTCAGCATTTTTACAGCCTACATCACAGAGCACAAATAGGACGTACACTGATGATTTAGTACTGCACTCCCATAAAGTTAGGGGGCTGAAAAAAAAGAGGGTTTTTTTATCTTGATTGTCAAAATCAAAGCAATGGAAGCCGAGATGTCCTGACTTTTAATCAAACCTCCAAATCAATGCTCTCTCTCTCTCTCTCTCTCTCTCTCTCTCTCTCTCTCTCTCTCTCTTCTCTCTCTCTCTCTCTCCAGGTAATGACGTTGCTAATGGTAGAAAACCCCATCTCTTTCTCCCCATTGGCACCCACAGCACAGTGAACACCCTCAGGGGTCGTAGCATCACCCTAGAGTGCATCCCCAAAGGCCTGTAAGGATCTCACTTTGCATTTCCATAGAAGTGTGTGTGCGGCCATTTCAGTGTGTGTGTGTGTGTGTGTGTATGTGCAAGTTGTCTGATATGCACCCTATCACCTTCACACAAACTCATTCATTCACCATCTTTTATTTCGAGCAGTAACATGTGACCTGTTGAAGGAATGACGATGTGAAATTTCACTTCAGAAGTCTGACAACAGGTTGTATGACACCCTGTGTGTGTGTGTGTGTGTGTGTGTGTGTGTGTGTGTGTGTGTGTGTGTGTGTGTGTGTGTCCTGGTTCTGCAGTGAGTGTGTGCCTGGACTGTGTGCTGCTGCACATGCATGAACCAAACTCAGCCCTTTTCACCTAAAGCAAAAGGTGAAGGTGAACATAGATCAGAGGGTGTGGTGATCAGTAGATACACTCTCAGCCAGTTGCATCATCACTGTGAAACAGCTGAGCCAATCACAGTGACACATAACAAATTAAGTATTGGTTTTATAAACCACAAATAGAAAGTACAGAGGCCCTGAGAGGTAAGTGATTTTTTTTCTTTTGCCAGGATTTTTCCTCAGAGTTTTTTTAATGTCATCTGTGAAAACAGACTGACTTTTTTCCAGGTTTATTTTTATAAGTTGAAAACAAAATATCAAAAGTTGTTTCAGTTTTCCCTCAGATCTTGTTTTCACAGATGAAAAAAGAAAAGCCCTGCCAAAAAACATTTTCACTTGCCTTTCATTGCTTCCATACAAAAGGCAGCTGGTAAATTAAAACCAGTTTGGTGAATCAGATGAATTAACAGAGATTTAATAACATGTGTGTCCTGTTGCCTTCAGATGTTTACACAGTATACACACATTGGAAGAATTACTTTTATTCTGTAAGACACAAAACACAAAAACAGACAGACAAACAGGCCAAGTGGGATCCTTTTCACTGGAAACACTCTTATGCAGCGTTTCCTGAAAAGGACGTTTCACAACATTAACAATCACATCATTCCTGTCATAGTGACCCAGCCAAGGACAGTGTTCCCACCAGATCGCTTGCATAAATGTCAGATAACAAGCACTTAACGAACCCCTCGACAGGTGGTAACACTCTCAAACTTGACAGCAAGTCGGGCAATGAACTCCAACACGAAGACAAAACACGTGTTAAACCACAGATCATAATTTCACTCACACGTGTCGGGGTCAAAGGTTGAGCCTGACACTTCATTATTGGCTTTGGAAATAGTAGTTTGATATTTTGTGTGACACCGAATAAGGACTGAAGATCCTGGTTCTTCATGCGCACTCACACACACACACACACACACACACACACACACACACACACTCAGACACAGGTTTCCTTCCTTTTTATTAAATCACTTCATATCTCTTCTGTTTCAGTGCTGTTTTGTGTTCGCTTTAATTATCCTTCTTCCCCCCTGATAGTTCCGTCTCCATGGCGATAAATGGAGTGTCATTAACATTTTTCCATAACGATGACACGGGGTATTGCACCGTTAACAAGATCATCTGTGTTCATTCAACTCTAATTTCCTCCATATCGCTCTCGATCGATCAATCTCTTTCCACCGCTCCTCCCTCTGTGATCAATCCTCTCTCACAGTCACATCCATCTTTCAGTTTTTCTCTTTCCTCTTGTCGTCCTAACCTCTTGTCTGTCTGCAGACCCACGCCCAAGGTGGAATGGAAGAAGAAGGACGGCAGCCTGGATGAAACAAGCGGCCTGGTGGAAAACAACGGCCGCTGGCTTCACTTCAACAGCATCAGCCAGAGCGATGACGGAGAGTATGAGTGTAGAGCCTCCAACCTCCATGGCTCCATCACACACTCCTTCACTGTCACTGTGGAAGGTAGGCTGCTCCACACACAGGAACACACACACATGATGGGACTGGACATGTTGGTGTACATGTGTCATTTTATCATCAGTGAGTCACTGATATGTGTGTTTTATGTTACTTATCGGTATTCTGCTATATGTATTCATGATTAATTCAATTAAAGTGAGCTATTTGTGTACTTTAGTATATTAATGATACATAATTAGTAAAGCTTTATATCCTTAACTTTATTGTACTTGACTGTGCTATTCTGAGATATCCAACAGTGGACTATTTTACCTTGTACTTTGTCACCTTGTTCGACTATTTATTATTCAATTTTTTTTTATTCAATTATATTTCTGCATAATGAGTACTTTTACTTTTTAAACTTTATTTTGCTGATAATACTTCATCACATTTATCTGAGTAATACTTTAAATCCAGGATCTCTTGTGTTTTTACAATCAAACAAAGAGCACACTGTTCTTTCTCTGCTGATGCTGAACTTATTTTTCAGTAATGAATTAAATCTGAATTGATCATATTATCACAGCTAATTTAACAATGATATAGTAATAATAATAATAATAATAATAATAATAATAATAATAATAATAATAATAATAATAATAATAATAATAATAATAATGATGATAATAATGATAATAATAATAATAATAATGATAATGATATAGTAGTAATAATAATAATAATAATGATGATAATAATAATAATAATAATAATGATAATGATATAGTAGTAATAATAATGATAATGATAATAATAATAATAATAATAATAATAATGATATAGTAGTAATAATAATAATAATGATGATAATAATGATAATAATAATAATAATAATTTTTAAAGAGTTTTAATTCTTGATGATTGCTTTGCTTTCATGTTTTTTAGGTTCAACCCTTTTAATCTAATTGTTAAATCAACAGCTCCTCAGTGACTTCAGTACATCACAGTTGCCTGTTTTGTGTTGCAGCGGCTCCTTACTGGGTGAAGGAGCCTCAGAACCTGCTGTACGCTCCCGGGGAAACTGTGCGACTGGACTGTCAGGCCGAGGGCATCCCGACCCCCAACATCACCTGGAGCATCAACGGTCAGCTGCTCTCAGGTACGACTAGTTTTTCATGTTTTCTGTATCTTCTTTTCAACTTCTGTGTTTTTTTGTTTTGTTTTTTTTCTTCAAGTAATTATGAGTTGTTGAGCTTTATCATACTCAGCGATCAGCACTTTTTACAGTGTGTTACACTCAGGAAGAGGGATGAAAAAGAAAGAAAGTAAGAAAGTAAGAAAGAAAGAAAGAAAAGAAAAGAAAGAAGGAGGGATAAAGGGATAAAGGTAGAGGAGGCGGAGCCTGTACCAGCTGCTGCTTCAACTGTTGGACAGCAGCGTCTTGTTAAACATTTCTTTGTTCAGTTTCTGTTTGACAAACTCACAGTATCATCAAATCGTTCTGTCCCACACTCGTCTTTCTAACCTTTTCACCTCCTCCATCCCCCCCCCCTCCTCTGTCTCACCCTCCCTCCCCCCTCCTCCCCTTCTGTAGAAGTGGATGACGATCCCCGTCGGAGTGTACTGGGTGGCGTGTTGAGACTGAGGGATGTTGAATTCGCTGACACCGCCGTGTATCAGTGTGAGGCCACCAACAATCATGGCTCCATTCTCCTCAACACCTACCTCTATGTCATCGGTACGTACACAGCTCGGAGTGAGGCTGTCTGTCCTCTCGGCCTGTTTCCAACACTTCATATCCTGATGTCTCTGTCTGTCCTCTGTCTCTCAGAGCTCCCTCCTCAGATCCTCTCCTCTGATCGAGTCGTGTACAAAGTCACTGAGGGCGGAGACATCAAGCTGCACTGTGAAACCTTTGGTTCTCCACGACCACACGTCACATGGTGAGACACGCTCACACACATACGCGCAGTAAAGGGATGTCGGAGAGCTCCTACTGTTTCCCGTCTGTAATCCTAAACCTTATTCCACAAGCTGCAGCCTTTATATCTTCAGGTATTTTGTGGGTTCATGTGTTATGAGCAGAGTTACTGTGGTTTACTCTTTGGTCAACTCAAGTTTCAGAAACTTTCAAATCTTCAACATTTCATTATCGCATTGTGGGATTATTAGCATAAAGTGATGTGCATGCCAGAGACACCACTTTCTAACTTATACCCATTTTACACCAGAATTAACAGGTTTTTAAACACAGGTTAAACCCTTAAAAAAGGTGATTGACTCCTTTTACTCTTCCAACTGAGTGGACATTTTACAGCAGGATTTATAGTCTGCAATGTTTTTGGATGTCATGTGACTACTCAAGTCATGTCATGTGACTTAAATATGGAAAAAGTGTTTCCATGTCACTTTTGTAAAATATTGCTTTGTCGAATAATCCTCATGTGAGTGTAAACATTGTTTTCCGACATTTGGGTTTTTTCTAAATTCAGGTGTTGACTCGTTTTTCATTCGCAGTTTCAAATTGTGCATCAAACATGTTAATGAAAACGCAGCTACTGACAGAAACGGCACCGTCATTAGTGCGATTATTTACACCTGATCTTTTCCTGCTCAGACAGTCCACACGTCTGTTCTGTGGTTACACACCCTCCCCTCAGTGCTCCTGTGTTTACACTGTTACAAGTACATGAACATCTTCACGGTGGATAAAGCTGGAACTATTTTGTTTTGTTCTGAATGTCAACAAATCTCAAGTGCAGAGCCAAACCAACACTGAATGTCTCCTACTGACAGGTTTGTCTGTGTATCACAGCCGGATGGATCTTATATACTATTAGAAAAACTGTTGCACACACACTGTAGTTTATTCTGACTCACACACACCATCCTGCTGCCCCAAATACTCACTGCAGCACCAAATGTGGATTAATTCACCACTGAAAATAGTCCCCACCAATTCTTTATTTGCTTCTGTCTGTTAAAAACCACAGCGATTCTCTGAGCCTTCTTTAAAATTAAAACCATATACTTGTAAGGATTTAAATCTTCAGTAGGAACCAGTGAGCTCAGAGCTGCTGACACAGCAGAGAAGTCAGAAAATGTTAAGGGGCGGACTAAAATACTGTCGACTGTAAAAATAAAGAATTGCAGCAGCTTTATGATCGTATGCTGGATTTTTATCAGTCCCTGCCGTTCAGTTGTGGCCTTTACTTTGAATGGAGCAGCGCCCCCTGGTGGTTGCACTCTGTAGCTCAGCGTCCCATGCAGGGGCCGACCACACCCAGGTCTGGAGTCACAGAGCAGCGAGCAGTCAGCAGCAGTCAGCAGCAGTCAGCAGCTCTACGCCCGGTGTTGTTATACATGATTGTTATATATATGTTGATATATACGACAGAAGACACGTGAAAACAAAGTGTTTTAATGACGAGCGTGAAAGGACAGAGGTGTCAGAACAACAACAGTCCACTGTGGCTTCATTTATATGAAATTACAAATCACTACTACAGGAAGGGTCGAAGCTACTATTAACAACACTGAGTTTGTTCTTTGTGATATCTCTGGGAATTTGGGGATTCATTAATGACATGAAAAGCAGAAAATGTTTTGATATTACACACATATTTACACATGTTGTATTTTAGAGCTGATTCTGATCTTTACACTAAGAATCTTGTTTGAATTTTGGGCAAAAAATAAATAAAATAACAACAGCTTGACAAACCCAGCAGTAAAGACGATAATATAAGACAACACAGAAAATATTATTGGACAGTTAAATGAATAAATAAAATGTAAAATTATGTGATTTACCAAAACTTACCCAGGTGGGAAGGGAAAGCTCATGATCTCAGAATTTATAAAATCCTGGTTATATCTCTGTTTTCACTGTAGAGGAGCAGAAGTTGCATTGTCCAGTAACAAGAGACAGAGCTTGTGAATTTTGCAGGCCTCATACATTATGCATTTATTGATCTTCCTCTATCTACTATCCATTCACTGATGAGCCAGAAAAAACACTTCCACTGATGGAGATATCGGGATTTACTGCTGGTGCTGTCTAATGTTGGAATAAACCCTGAAAGACTCAAAGAAAGAGCTGCAGAGACACCTCTGATCAATGTACGCAAGGATCAATATGTTTTTATGTGTGTGTGTTTTCTCTGTAGGGAGGGTGAAGACATGGTTCCTCTGTTGTCGGACCCCCGTGTGTCCCTGCTGACCAATGGGACGATCGAGCTGTCCAGCGTCAGTCACGAGGACAGCGGAACGTACACCTGCTCCATCAAACACACCAATATCTCCATCAGCGCTCACCTGGAAGTCTTCAGTGAGTCACACACAGATTTTTTGGTGCCAAGACCCCAGAACCTTGTCTCGTCAGGGTGGAAATGCTTTACAGGAAAAAGTCGTGAATAAATGTAAAAAATAAAATGAAATGAAAACGCTGTTTCCTGTATTTACCTGTTTCCCCCTCAGATCAAACAGTGGTACTGGCGAGCCCCCAGGACGTGCGCACTCTCAGGGGAACCAGCGCTCTGTTGGACTGTCGCTTCTACAAAGACCCTCGGCTCAACAAATACCAAATTGTCTGGAGGATAAACGGACAAAAACTGCTGGAGTTGCCGGGCAATGACAAGTAAGGACTCACGCTGACGTGTTTGATTTCACAGCAAAACTAAAGCACATGAAGATCAGGTTGTTTGAGGCGGTTTCACCCGCTCTGTGGGAGAAGCTCAGGGAGGCGTCTGTGCACCGCTCTTTACTAAAGGTGGGGAAGTTAAGGCAAGTGTATTTATACAGAACCATTCAGACACAAGGCAATTCAAAGTGCTTTACAGAGGCATGAAAACATTAAGATGACATTAACATAGCATTTAAAACTATTTTGAATAAATAAAAATATTTAAATAAGTAATAAAATCAGGTAAGGAACTCAGGACACCATTTTAAAAGAAGTGCTGCAGTGGGGCCAGCCCTATGACTGAGTGATGATATTTCCACTGTGGTCCTTTGCTGTGTGTCATCCTTCCTCTCTCTCTCTCTCTCTCTCTCTCTTTCTCTCTCTCTCTCTCTCCAAGGAGAGCAGTGTGAGGGGACCACGTGTGGCTTTAATGGAGCAGAAGTAAATCACTGATACCATTAAACTCCTCTGTGTGTGTGTGTGTGTGTGTGTGTGTGTGTGTGTGTGTGTGTGTGTGTGTGTGTGTGTGTGTGTGTCTAGGTACACTATCTTTGAAAATGGAACCTTGAAAGTGACAAACGTCCAAACAGAAGACACAGCGGCTTATTCCTGTGAGGTCATCACTGACCTGGACAACGTGAAAGCGAGTGGCTCCATCACTGTAGTGGGTACGTCACTGTGTGTGTGTGTGTGTGTGTGTGTGTGTGTGTGTGTGTGTGTGTGTGTGTGTGTGTGTCTACTATTGTGTGTAGGTGTGACGGTTCAGTTTTAAACGCTAACTGTTTTCTGTCCCTCAGCACGACCGGACCCTCCGAAGGATCTGTCTCTGTCTGATATCGCCGACCACAGCCTCACTCTCAGCTGGATCCCGGGACAGTCCCACAACAGCCCCATCGCAGGTGCTTAACACACACAACACACACACACATGAAACATACAGCCATGTTTTTGCTAAGCTGTATTCAGTTGTCAATACAGCTGTGAGACCACATCTGTGCTGTTTCACTTACTCCTCTTCTTTTTTTTTTGTTGGTAGACATCTGTTGGCTTTAGCTCGTAGACGTTACTCTGCAGCCAGTATTAGGAAGAGAAACTTCTAGTATTGGAAGGGCAAATAGCAGCCCTCTGTCAGGCAGCTGATGAATGCCATGATCAATCAATCAATCAATCAATCAAACAGACAGGATGCATGAATTCCCTCCTGTTTACCTGTCCAAGATTCACCAAACAGTAGTTACACACCAGCTCTGCTCTGTCAGTGAAAAACTCAAAAGTTCACTCACAACAAAAAGAACAAAATTTAATGTTTTATTCTCAGGATCATGAAAAGAAACTGCTGGTTTTTTTAATCTATCTGAAATATTAAAACATGATTCATTTTCCATCCAAAGCCTGAAACTCTACACACTCTGATCATAGACAAATGTTTTGCATCTAGAAGCCATGAGCTCGCAGTTACACTGAGAGCTGTAGTGTGACCACCTTATTGAAATCCTGAGGTTGCCATATGTGAGATAGAGAAGTTCCCCTCTTTAGATACTGAACACTTCCCGCACGTTATTTTGTGATTCGTTTATGTTGATCTCCTCATTCATTCAGAAACTGTCTGTATAACTGGAATCATCTGCTGGTTATTACAAAGCTACTAACGAAGTTTTGGTGACACATGAAATGCAGTATGCAATGATTTTGCCTTATACCCTCTGGGTTACTGACCATGACCCTCTGGCATTTCTCTGACTTCTCTGCTGCTCACATTTTAAAGTGGTATCAACATCGTCATGTCTGTGTCTCTCTGTCAGTGTTCATCGTGGAGGCCCAGGAGCAGCAGCACACAGAGGAGGGGAAGTGGAGGTGGGAGGAGTGGAAGCAAGTGCCCGGGGACTTCAACCACCTGCAGCTTAACCTCCACCCCTACTGCACCTACCGCTTCCGGGTCATCGCCGTCAACGAGATTGGACCCAGCAGCCCCAGCAAGCCCTCGCAACACCACCGCTCGCCGCCTGCTGGTGAGTGACGCCAGACGCTGGAGTTGTAACACTGAATGCATTAAGATTACATCATTCTTGTCAAGAGATGAGTTGTATAGATTAAACAGCATCAGTCCAGCTGTTTCCCCCTGTTTCCGTCTTTATGCTAAGCTAAGCTAGCTGCCTGCTGGCTGTAACTCCACACTGAAAGGACAGATATGAGAGTGGTAACAATCATCTCCTCTAACTCTATCTCAAGAAAGTGAATAAGCACATTTATCAAACTATCCCTTTAACATCAGATGTTTTCTGTCTGTCTTTCTTCCTCCAGTTCCTGACTTTAACCCCACCGGTGTGCGCAGTGACTCCACAGACCCAAAGACTCTGGTCATCACATGGAATGTGAGTGCACGAGTCTGTGTGCATCGGTGTGTAAGCGCTGGTGTGTGCACGTGCATGTAGCGGTGGGAAGTAACTAAGTACAGTTACTCACGTTAATTTTATCATTAATTAATTGCCCTGTATCAACCTGCAGACAGGAACTTGTTCATCTTTCCTACGTCAAGGTGTGAGACTAAAGGGGGCGGAGCTTCTGCTGTCAGGGCACCACAGCTGTGGAACAACCTGCCTGATGAATTTAGATTAGCATAATCTGAATCTTTTTCAAAATCGCTTATAAAAACACATTTCTTTCATGAAGCTTTTGAATAATCTTTTAAATATTTCACATATTTTTGAATTGCCTATTTGTCTTTCTATTTTTATTGTGTTCTTATTTTTACCTTGAATAATTTATCTGCATGTGTTTGTTGTTTGTTTTGTTATTTTATCCATGTGAAGCACGTTGTAATCTCTGATTTTGATAAATCCGTTATAAATAAACTCTATAATGATTAAATTACATTATAATTACAGCTCTGAGTTATTTGTACCGCTAAATACTCGAGTATTTCCATTTTATGTTACTTGATACTTTTTGTACTCCAGGTCTTTATACTCCTCTACATTTCAGAGGGAAATAGTGTCTGTTTACTTCACTACATTTATTAAAATGCTTTAGTTATTAGTTATTTTAGCTGTGCAGTAAGACTATTCCTGTACTCATAAATCTCATACTCATGTCTCAAACACCAGCTGCAATAACAAAATGTTGCAACTGGTCATTTACCGTTACTTAGGTGAAAGGATCCACCTGTAGGTACATACACACCAAGGTGAATCCCAATCCCTTTTATATTCCTGTGTCTTTGCAGGAAATGGAGAAGCATTTGCATAACGGCCAGGACTTCCAGTACAAGGTGTCATGGCGGGAGGCCGGGGAGACAGGTGCACACTGGAACTACAGCTACATAAAGTCTCCGCCATTCTTGGTGAACAACACAGGAACCTATACACCGTTTGAGATCAAAGTCCAGGCCGTCAACTCGCTCGGAGAAGGACCGTCACCAGAACCTGAGATCGGACACTCTGGAGAGGACAGTACGTCACCTGAAGACTTCGGGTCTTTTACTCCAGTGACAGAGGCAGAAACATTGTGATGGGATGTTGACTTGTTGTTGGAAGGTCGCCCTCTGCTGGTGCCTTCTGAGTTCACACCTGATGTCATTCATATATTTAGTTCACTCGCCAGTTATTTAAATGTCACTGTCACAAAACTGGATGGTGCAGACCCACACATCTGATTAATTTACTTTTAATTGAATTAATTTACAAAATTCAGGAAGATATAATTTAATTGTAAAAATACACAACATAACTCATGCAGAAAGGATCCCATGGAAAAGTAGCATAGAGGACAACAATTATAACATGTTCCTCAATTTAAATTATAATGCTGTTTTGTTGAATACTTCCATATTTTTATTCTTACTGCAAGCTAACTGCTCATCCTCTCTCTCTCTCTCTCTCTCTCTCTCTCGCTCTCTCTCTCTCTCTCTCTCTCTCTCTCAGAGCCTGAGGATGCTCCCACTGGAATTGAAACTACAGTGTGGAACAGCACAGTCAGAGTCAGGTGGAACGAAGCTCAGAACATCCGAGGTCTGCTGCTGGGATACAAGGTACGGGTTACAACAACTCAGCCGCTCATCCATTATTCTCCTGAGCCAGAGAAGGAAACTGAGTTTGTTTGTTCTCTGTTGAACGACGTCAGAAACATTCTAATGTTTTCATCAGTTGTTGGTCCTGTTAGCTGCTTATTAGGAGGGATAGGTAAAAAAGATTAACATGAGCAGAGAAGAGCTGATTTTGTGATGGTTAGAGCACCACCATGTGGCCACTTTTATGATTTCACTTAAACCATGAGGCCTATAAGGAAAACGCAGTCTTCAAACAAAACTCATCATATTTTCATAATGTTTGGTACAAAATTTATTCATATTAAACAGAGAAACGTTGTTCATTTCTTTTCCTTCTGATCAGCTGCCATATTCTGGCTCATATTTCCTCACATGAGTTTAATAAATTGCCAAAATGTTTGAACTCATTTGTACATTTATGACATTCAGACATGAGGATTCACAAATAAACTCTAAGTGATCCTCCAGACTTTTAATGGCCTTTCATGTAAAGGTGACATTACAGCAACAAGGCAGGGCAGGTTTATTTGTCTCATACACAAAGACAAAACTCACTGGTCTCACTTGAAATCCCCCCCCCCCCCCAAGATCCACATCAGGAGGTTGGGTCCCCAGGTTGTTCGGGACCGGAGGTCTCTTGGAAAACTGCACCACGGAAAGGGGAAAGAGGACAGAATGGAGCGAGGGAAGGAGATGGACCGAGAGAGCAGGGAGGTGGTGGTCTACGGCCAGAAGACCTCAGCGGATGTGCCAGAGCTGCAGCTGTTTTCTCGGTATGAACTGACCGTCACTGCCTTCAACAGCAAAGGGGAGGGTCCCCACTCTGCGCCTCACCGCTTCAGCACCCCAGAGGGAGGTAAGTTTAAATGAAAAGCTGCGTTTTGGCTCATATGGTAAAGTTACAGTTAAAGTTGTTTTTTATTATATCACGAATACTGTGTGAAGTCGCACTGCATGGACAGAAACTTCGACCTTGATGCTCACATAACCGGCCACAATGTGGAGCTCGCAATGACCACAACATGTGAAATACAACTGAAGTCAACTGCTGTTCATAATGGACCTTTTGACAGCAGCCATCAGATCGTGGAGCAGCTCAAACAGCTGAGTAAAATATCTGACCTGCCAGAAATCAAACCGATCATTGACGGGTGTCGTGCTCTCCTCAGAGTGAGACTCAGTCAGTCAGACTTCAGATAGACGTCTAAATTCATCCACTTCACTGCTCAGCGGCGATGTCATTGATTGTTACCATGGTAACAGTGGTCTCAGGCCTGAGTTAGCTTGGGGTACGGTGTCTAATGTTTTTGGCTTAAAATTAGTCAGTCTTTATTTTTGCGAAACAGTCTGACTTGCATTAGACGGATCTATGAGCAATATTAAAAACTGGAGCAACATTAAAGATCAGTCTGAAATATGTTTGTGAAACCGGCCTCAGGTGTAAAACCTAGTCCGTATAGTGTGTGCCCAGCTTCTTCATCTGTAAATATTTAATTCTGCGTGTGTGTGTGTGTGTGTGTGTGTGTGTGTGTGTGTGTGTGTGTGTGTGTGTGTGTGTGTGTGTGTGTGTGTGTAGCTCCTGGTCCTCCTGCATCACTAAGGTTTGAGAGCCCGACAGAGAAATCAGTAGTCCTATACTGGACCCCTCCAGTCGAAGCCAATGGCATTCTGCTGGGATACATGGTGCAGTACGAAGAGGGTAAGGTTTTACACTGGAGTGTTTTATAAGGGACTGTACCACAATTATCGGTGTGGGGGGAGGGGTGCTGAAAATCAAGATGGAGTTAATATTTTTGTTGGCTGATCCCCGATTTAAAACTACCATACCCTACATGTAATATTAAAAAAAATATTTATATTAATGGCAAATACAGCAAATCTACTGAAATACAGACAAATAGAAAAATAAAATATAAATCTGGGATGAGAAAAAGTTTGAGAAAAAAAACCTTTCCTCAATAGGGTTGATTTTGAAATTATTAAGACGCAGAAATATCTCACAGGATTTCTCACCATAAATTAAGTTTGAGTTTGACAATAACTGAGAAAAACTCATTGTAAAAGGAGATTTATTCTGATTTGTTTTTAAATTATTTTTTAATCATCATTACATTACAGTAACAGAACAACATTTTGGTGAATAATCTTTTCATGTTCTTGTCAAGAGTTCCTACGTCCTGGAAGAGCCAATACAAATAAAAAAGAAAATTGTTGAAAATAAATTATATAAATAATGTGTGCAAACAAAACATATCAAATGACAACATAAATACATTTTATGGCAGTTAAAGTTTCTATGCATTGTTACACACCAAAACTCTCTGTATGAATCCTTGAGGTCTGAGAAATGTGTTTCACTCATTCAAACACAATTGCAATTGCACAATTTTTTTAACATTTGAAATCCTGTATTGTTTGTATTGGCACATTACTGCCACCTATGGGTCAGTGTTATAACGTAAGACCATCGGAAGAACCATGTATTTAAAAGCTGGACTTCAGTAAAGGTGCGGTAGTATCAGTGTAAGTACAGTACATGAGTGCTGGTTTGTGTTTCATCTGCAGAGGTGGAGAGCAGAGACAACCCGCTGCAGATGCAGATGGAGGTCAGTGACCCCAGCGTGACTCACATTGTGCTGGACTCTCTGGAATCCAGCAGCCATTACATCTTCAAAGTGATAGCACGCACCGCAAGTGGATACGGACTTCCCATCACACAGAGGGGCGCCACCCTGCTTGACGGAGGTGAAATTACTGTGCTTCATTTCAACGCAGTCAAGTGCTTATGTTTTGTTATTTTTTTTCATTTACATTCTTTCTTTCTTTCTTTCTTTCTTTCCAGCTCCTCCGTCGAACATCACCATAGTCCAGGGTAACACCTTACTCAACCTGAGCTGGGTGCCCGGAGAGCGAATCAGGAATCACGGCTTCCACATCTGCTACCTCAGGAAGAGCCGTGAGTTTCCTTTTCTGCTTGAAGACTCCAAGAGGGAAATGGAGGAAGAGAGGAGGATGTTACTATCAATTATTAAATAAACACATGCTTAAAAGCTTTGCATCAGTTACCCATCATTACTGCTGTATGAGGCGGAGACACCTGCAAGATCAACATCTGCCTGAGGGAGAATAGAGAGCTGCAGCGATGACGTATTTTTGTTGGCCAACCCTGATGTTAGAGTCACCATGGTTCCCTCCGCAAAAAGCCAATAGGATTTTCCCATTGTCTTTTGGCTTATTATTGGATAATCTTCACTAATAAACACCACTTTATGGTGTTTGAAGCCTAAATACAATCAGTGGAAGTAAAAACAGAGACATAAAAACTTAAAGAAATCAGGGCTGGGGTATTTGCTGTTGTATTTTATGTTGTAGAACAAAACTTGAAAATGTGATGAGCTTGTGTTTACCTCAGACGTTATTTCAGTCATCTAACAAAGAACCCAGAGACTCCCAGATGACGTAACAGGAAGTGTTAAAACGTTAATTGATTTCTAGGTTTTAAGACTCATTTCTGCAGCACTACATTATTAGGAGGCAAAATAAAGAAAAGAAGAGAAAGAAGAAGAAAAAAATCAGATGAGAATCAGGAAGAGAGTGAGAAAAATATTCAGCGCTGCAAAGTATGGCAGAGACACACAACTTTATTAATCTGACATTTGTTTGTGTGTGTGTGTGTGTGTGTGTGTGTGTGTGTGTGTGTGTGTGTGTGTGTGTGTGTGTGTGTGTGTGTGTGTGTGTGTGTTTGCTGCAGCCGGGGCCGAGTGGCAGCAGTCAGAGGTGGTGAACTCCACGCAGGGTTTCTATTCGCTGACAGGCCTCCAACCTGGGACTGAGTACCACCTGAAGATCAAGCATGGAAACGACACCCAGTGGGAGAATGTGACATGGACCGTGGGACCAGGTGTGAATGCTGCATCCTGCAAAATCAAACTCCTTAGAGATCAAGATGTTCCTCACAACAGTTGTCTCGAGTGTCCCAGTAATTCATAGGTAGTTGTGTGTATCTCTGTGGATACACTGCAGACAGGGACTGCTCGTGGGTAGTTCTTGATGTCTTGATTTTTGTCTGAGGGGGGTGCGTTAACAGCAATACTGTTTTCATTCACAAATTCCAGTCACTTTTATGGCAATGCTCAGGGTAGTTTACTATCAACAGAAGTCAACACTTCCTGTAAACATTCACATTAAAAGCTCACATATAAGGGAGTTTGCATTGACCCGGGGACGGGAGAAATAAGCCTCCAAATAAGTGCCTGGTTCTCTCTGGTCACTGCAACTATTTGAGAGTTTACAATAAGCAGATGAAGGAGTCCAGCAGCACCTGCATGAAGATCACTGGTGTTAATCCTGTACTTGTATTGCTGACGCTCTCTCTCCGTCTCTCAGTGCCGTCTGAGATGCCCGGCGGCTTCGCCACCCAGGGTTGGTTGATAGGACTCATCAGCGCCATTGTGCTGCTCGTGCTGATCCTGCTCATCCTCTGCCTCATCAAACGCAGCAGGGGCGGTAAATATGCAGGTAACAACACACTGATGTGCACAGCTAAATACACACACACACACACACACACACACACACAGTAACATACAGGCTCTAGTCTGTAGTCAAGAGTTTGACGTCAAGGTTTTTTCCCCACAGTGAAGGACAAGGAAGACAAGGAGGTGGACTCTGAAGCTCGGCCGATGAAAGATGAGACCTTTGGAGAGTACAGGTGGGTCTTCTCTCACTCCTAGTCATAGATGCCAAATTTTAAACACATGAACATTAATACAAAGTCTAAAAGCTGCGAAAACAGCGTCACATCAATATATAATATCAGGCCTCATCACCAGAGTTCAGGCTGATCCAAGAGCAGTGGGCTTTAGCTGTTTGACGTCTGGCAAAACATCCTCCAGCCAGTGTTAGAGACAGAGAATCTGTCAGAATATCTCCCTTTTAAAACTGAAATCATATCAAGTCGTCCCTCTCTGGAGTCAAACATAACGTCTACATGCTGTTTAAAAGTCTTAGTTGTGGTTTTAGCAGCTTGAGAGACGAGTCTGTTTCTGTGTTTGACTGAGTGAGAACCACAGCAGCATCTAAACGAACCACTGTGCGTTTACATGTAGGAGGAGCTGCTGTCTCACTCTGCATGTGATACAATACTCATGTTTCTGCTTTATGCAACATTTGACTCACAGTATCCAAATGAGGTCATCTATGTACACGGAAAGTGAAATTAATGTAAAAGCATCATGAAAGCAAAACATTTTTCAGGAGAACATGGGACGAGTGATGACGTGTCCCTGCAGAGCCAAACACAGACATTTAATTTCAGTCGGACTTTAAATGTACTGTATAAAGTAGCAGAAAATGGTAAAAGTACCGTAGTAAAGTACTTTAAAATTTAAAATAAACTTCAGCAAACTAAACTCCAGTTTCACAGCCACTGAACTCAGGCTTCTCTTTGCTGTAAAGTTGGTCATTTCAACATGGGAGTCTGAAGTCAACTGAAGAAGTGCAGTTTTTGGTTCTTCCAAGTTGGCTCCATTTTTCAGCCTCGGAGGTTGCCGCTTGGTTTCCTCTCTGCTGCGGACTCTCCTCTTCATCACAGAGCCGAGAGAGAAGAGCGCACTGCACAACACAAGAGCTACTGATTTGATTAACACTGATTAAAGCTCACACTGACACACCCACTGAAATCATGTTCCTCCTAATCCCACTCAGTTTCCTGCCTCTGGCCCTGTGCTGCTTCATGTCCTGTCCTGTAGGAACCTGAGGGGTTTCATTCCAAAATTAAACATTATTATTATTATTAGTCAATTTTGATATATTGTCAATATAAGAATAATTTTGTCATTTACACTTAGCTTATACAGTATGTTCAGGACACTATATCAACTTTATTTTGGAATGAAACCTCTAAATAACATTTTATTAAACGTTTGTAGTTGCTTGTTTGTCTCTAATGTTCCTCCTCTCCCTCACTATCCTGTCTTCCCTCACTGCTCTGCCTGCAGATCCCTGGAGAGGTGAGGACATCAACCTCCTTTATTAGCTCTTACATGCGTGTTTCATGTCTTGTGAATGTGTTGTGATGGTGTGTCATTAAATTTAGTTAAACCGATCACATAACGGTAACTTCATGGAGCTGGTTTTTGCTTTTTTGGGTTTTGTTGTTGTCATTTTTAGGCATGTTAAAGTTCCTCTCCAGACATGTTTTAAACTCTGTAAAAATCCTCTGCGATTACTAATATTTTGTTTAACGTGGTTTTCCAACATAAAAAACTGTGGCTGAAGCACATCTTCTCTTACTTCCTTATTGAGAAATCTGGATCAGGCCTTGTGCCCCGCCCACGACCACCGCTGCTGCTTGCTCCAGGTGGACAGGTGAAAGAGCAGAGAGTATAAAGATGGTCAGAGGCGGAAACATCAGAGAGACTCAGCCACATGTTTGAGCCTCAGTCAGACCCAGAGGAGTCTGTTGAGACCAGAATCAGAGACTAGCAGACGGATCAGAACAGTTAGAGTAGTTAGCATCTTTTATTTGTTTGTGTTGTTTGTTAGCTTGTGACTGGCAGTGGCTGACACAGTGGCTGGTTGTGCTAATGCTAACTTTGGCTCTCTGTACTGACAAGGTTTAAGGTGTATTTAGCCCCTCCCCCTGTCCCCACAAGTTGATAGGATCCTTAGGTTTGTGACTTATGAAACCCTGGCGGTCTGAATCTGTTTTCATCATTGTTATATCATGTCAGTGGTTCACTGCAGTTCAAGGTGGAAATACTTAGTCATGGTGTTGATGGATTATTTCACTCATGATATTTCCTATTATATAAAAAACATCATGTGGATGTTAACAAGATTAAACACTGGATTTACATCGGAGGGGATCTTTAAGCACTTTAGACCTTGAAGAGAAGAATGAAATTTGTTTTTTCACCCTGTACAAGATCTGTGGTGTTTTAAATTCTGTGTGAAATCAAGGATCAGTGTCTCAGCCTCCACTCAGCTGATCACTGACTGTCTCTGTCTGTCGTCTTCCAGTGATGGAGATGAGAAGCGCTCGGACAGCCACCCGTCTATCTGTGGGGAGAGTAAGCTGGGAAGTGACGACTCTCTGGCCGAATACGGAGACAGCGTGGACATCCAGTTCAACGAGGACGGCTCCTTCATCGGCCAGTACAGCGGCCGGGGGCCAGTTCCCCATGGCAACGAGAGCTCCGGTCCCGCCTCCCCCGTTAACGCAATCCCACCTCCCCCCATCGCTCCGTCCATGTCGAGCATCCTGAACCGGCCCAGCTAGACAAACACACACACACACACACTAACATCCACATTACAAACACACACACACACACACACACACACACACACACTAACAAACACATTACAAGAACACACACACACACACACACACACAAACACATACAGAATACCTGCCTGCAAAGAAAACACCAAGGGACAGACCACTCTTGACTCCACTGCCTGTAATGTTATAGTGTAAGAACACACACATACACACACACACACACACATACACACACACACACCCACACACACACACACACACACACACACACACACAGTCTCAGTACATTCCACAGGTTTATGCAGTGAAGCTGTTTACAGGATGTCTCATCTTTTCTACTCCAAGTTTACACACACACACACACACACACACACACACACACACACAACACACACACACACACACTCATACACCAAAACATACTAAATCAGCCCTTCACTCTTCTATACCTGAGAAAGACAAAGGGAGGTGGAAGGCAGGAGAGGAAGAAAGTGGCAGGTGTGATGAAGAGTGAGATGAAGAAAAGGGGGTAAAAAAAAGTAGTGGAAGTCGTTTCTTCGTTCATCTTTGACCAAAGTGTCTCCCACAAATTATATCACCCTGTACAAACATTTAAGTCTCATTCATTTCAAATCATATTCAGTTTTTTTATATAAACGTCACATTTTCAGTTATGTTTTTACTTTTTGTGCATCATTATTAAACATCACCACTGTGTGTCTTTGTTTCTGCTGTTTTCCAGCTGTTTCTATGTTTGTGTGCATGCGTCTGGGAATGATCCTGGTATTTGTTGATGTGTGTGCGGCTGTCAAACCTAAGATGCATGCCCCTCCCTGAGGCACTTATGAACTGTTTAGTTGATATTTAGCGTATGAGGTTAAGGAGTGACAGTGTTTGTGTGTGTGTGTGTGTGTGTGTGTGTGTGTGTGTGTGTGTGTGTGTGTGTGTGTGTGTGTGTGTCTGCGTGTGTGCGCTCGTTGTGTGATTGTTCATGCTCTCCATCCCTGCCTGTTGACCTGCAGTGATGAGAGATCTGTTGCCTTAAGAGAATCCAGTTGAGCCTCCTCTCCTCCATCTTTCTGTCCATCCATCTGTCCATTATCCATCGCTCCTCACACACTCATTCCTTCTCCATCATCCTCTGGTTCGCTCGGCAGGTGAACTGCAGGACCAGGGTGCTACGGTGGCCCTGAGAGCTCAACAAACTGCAGCTTAACTTAACACGTGCAAATAGAAGAAAACATCTTCACCAATTTGACATCATATGCACAGCGTCAAGAAAAAAGACGTCTTTAAAAATCTTGAAAAACAATTGACAGATATAAAGTGATATTTTTAAAAAAAATAATAATTTCAGTAATTTCCCAAAACAGCTGGACAGTTGTAGTTTTTAATCACATTACTCAAAGGTAAATGGTGCTTTTGTTTGGGACTATTTCCAGTGGCGGATTAATCCACGTTTGGTGCTCTCATTCGTGTTTGTGCGGCAGGACACTGTGTGGGGGATTGAAAACGCAACAGACAGTTTAACAGTTTCATTGACTTAATAGAAATTAGCTTAAATAATTACATTATTTGAATTGGTCGGCTAATAATTGACAAAATGGTAATGCTAGGTTAGCATCAAATATCTGCAATAAGATCTGAATCATGAAGTCGGGATGTAAAAATCCATTTCAGTTACTTTACCATGGCAACAAACAGAGCGTCCCTGGTGTGTCCAGGCAAGTTCATCACGTTTTAGTGTCCCCTGGAAACTGTTGTTTTGTAATTTACACAGTTTTTTTGCACAACTTGTAGCATGTCCATTTTAAATGCTGCACATGTCGTCACTGATGAAGGTGTTTTTGTTTTTTTTCATTTGTTTGTGTTTTGACTTTTCTCAAGCGTTTTCTTTAGTTGCACTGCGTTGAGCTTTCAGGTGGTGATGCTACGCTTGAGGCAGACCACTCCACTCAGTATCAGCCTTTCAAAGCGGAGCTATTGCAACAAGATGTTTTGACGCCATGCTTGAATGCCTGAAAAATCAAGTTGCACTTCTGTCAGAGCGCTGGTTTCGAATGCAGTCTGCCTCAGTATTTAAACACAGAGATGTAAACTCTGCAGAAACATGAGTTTTTATAAGAAAAGCTTTATTGAACAAAATAACTATAATGAAAGCAGTGACACCACGTGTCCTCCGACTGACTCTGTCATCGTGGTCGATTTAATCCTTCCATACGAATGCAACATCAAAGATCCGGCCAGAAGATGTCGCCATTCTGCTGCTTCACAGGGAACCATGTGTGAGCCGGTGCTTTGGAAAGCTTATCACTACCTTCAGGGCCACCACAGAATGTGTTCACAGACAGACGCTCCTATGCACACACAACACACACACACACACACACACACACACACACATACTGATGCATTCATAAAGTGGAAGCCTATGGAAACCACTTGGAGGGCCGGTCCTCTGTAGCAAAACCCTTTCGGACCCTCTGAGGGAGAGGGGGAGGATGGAGGATGGAGGATGGAGGAGGAGGAGGAGGAGTACAAGAAAAACGTGGGGAGGAGATAGAGTTGACGGAAATAGAGAAACTGACGTATCGTTCTCTGAATGTAAATAGAACCTTGAGATTGTCATTTTTTTTTATTTCCATTGCTTCTTTTATAAAATGATCAAATTGTACGTTTTTTTTTATTATCCGTTGCTCTTTTTGATTTTTGTACGGCAGCGCTCCAACGCTGCAGCATTTGTATCATACAATCCCACCCACCATCATTTCCTCTTAGGTTTTCCTTTTCGTGTCGCTTACCGTAGTAGCCCAGAGACATTTAGAGAAGACTAGAGTCCTAGTGAAAAACAACCACCCCTCCCTTCATCGACTTTCTTTATAGCGCTTAGAGATGCAGCAGATAATACTGATTATTAAAACGTCATGTCATAAATGTTAACATTTATACACCTCGCCAAGGCAGAGCTGTTTTAAAGGACGTGTGTGGCGAGATGTCTTCTGCAGCCCTGGATCAACCAATGCTGGAAAATCAATCTAAGTACCTAAGAGGGTTTATTTCGTTGCCTTGGAGCGACAGACGGGCTGCACTGCTGGTGCCGCTCATCGTGGCTCCAGTTATGCCAGACAAACTCAATCTGACAAAATATGTGAAGATGGATTAACCAACCAGGGATTTCTCACATGTTTGGACCCAGAGATAAAGTTTGTTTTTAATGTTTGTGGAGCAGAGAGAAACCCGCGAGACGAGCCTGATGAGCAGAGAGCAGAACCTCTCATGTTGGTGTTGACTTTGTCTTATATTTTTCTTATCGTCAACAAATCCCATGAAAAGACTCAAACTAACAATGTGTTAGTTTGTGTGTCTCTCAACACTTTATGTCTTCCAAACACAAGCCCATTCTTACTGAAGACCTCATTTTAATTTTTTTAAAAAGGCTTTCTGTCAAACAAACAGGAGGAAGTAGTGGGTTTGTTGGGGACTATTTTCAGCAGCGGAATAATCCACATTTGGTGCTCTAGTGAATATTTGGAGCAGCAACACGATGCGTGTGGGACTGAGTCAAAATCAACTACAATGTGTGGCTCATTAGTCACGTTTACATCCACATGTTGAGCAATTTTTGACCAAATCTCCAGAAAATTGGAAAAAGAAACACAAACTAATGAGCATTTTCATCCACCACCGTAGTTGGTGGAGCTAATTCTCCAGTTGGGTGCCATTAAAGCAGTGCAGAAGAAGAGGGAGCAGCAAGATCATGTAGATCAAGTGCTTAGCAAATTTCCAGCAAATTTCCAAATCAGGATTTTTTTTTTTTGTACACAAGCTGAAGGTTCAAATGAAAACAGCTGATTGGAAACATTTTATATTTTTTTGGGAAACAATGGAGCTGAATGGCACAGAGGAAGAACATAACAGGCTTTGGATACACACACAGTACTTGTTCGTGG
This sequence comes from Seriola aureovittata, assembly GCF_021018895.1. Lineage (NCBI taxonomy): Eukaryota > Metazoa > Chordata > Actinopteri > Carangiformes > Carangidae > Seriola > Seriola aureovittata. The sequence goes on from NC_079372.1 coordinate 24,900,284, forward strand.
TAGACATTTGTTGTAGGTTTTTTTTTTGTCATTACATGGGATTTGCCGACAATAAGAAAATATAGAAATATTTGAGAAAACCAAAGTGAACAACCTTGCTAACTGTCTGGGAAGAAAAATATACAGTTTGACATGTTTACAGTTGATGAATCTGGGGCGTGTCCCTTTCATTTTCATGAGTAAACGTACCATCCAACATTAACTAGCAGGATGTTAACCTTTCCTTGCGTCGTATTTTGTGTTGGAGTTGTACTTTGGTCTCTCAGACAGAAGCTTGAAGATGAAAACAGTCCTGTTTCGTTCATCTATAAATGTGATAATCCACAGTCCAACCTCAACTTGTTGCCTTGTTAAACGTCTCCCAGGCTTCGGCCCGGCTCATCTCCGTCTCTCTGCTCCGACACTGATGCTGACTGTTTGTATGACCCTGTCTGTCCGCCTGTCTCTGTTGCAGCCTTCTTTTATACATATAAACACATTGGGGAAAAAAAACAACATAAAAACTCGTTAAAAAAAAAAAAAGATAAAAAAAAAAATTTAGATTTAAATAATAATACTGCTAATGATAACAACAACAGTGCTTTTATCAGTTACGATGGCGTGGTCAGTATTGTCATCAGTAGCGATGATATGATCATTAAATAACAATGAAATCAGTATCACAGGATTTAGCAGGGAGATTACAGTGGTGGTGCGTGGGCGGCTGTGATATGTGTGTGTGTTGTGTGTGTGTATAAGAGGGAGGGAGGGAGGCTGGGGAGAAGTGGGGTTCCACACACACACATATATACACACACACATACATACATACAGCAGGGGGGAGGGGCGATGGGGGAGGGATGTACTGCAATATTGAGGTGTGCTGATGTTGTACCTGCTTGTTGCATTGTGCGCTGTTCTGTATCTGACAAACTAACCCCAGACTGTCAACTAATAAATAAACATGGACTACGCATATCCTGAACAGACCTCAACTGGTGGTTCGTTGCATCTGTGTGTGTGTGTGTGTGTGTGTGTGTGTGTGTGTGTGTGTGTGTGTGTGTGTGTGTGTGTGTGTGTGTGTGTGAGAGAGGCAAAGACAACACAAGTCATTATACTCAACTGTTTGAACAGTTAACACCCTCTGAAAATTTTGGGTTTGCTGACATCCAGTGGTTTCACCTGCTGCGATGATGTCATGTGCTTGAAAATATCAACCACAGAAAGCAGCAAAATACTTTAGTGACTCTTTAAACAGACTCATTACTCCCCACAAATGACTAAACTGACTTTTTTAATAAAATTGGTGGGTTGCCCCTTTAAGTTTTGTTTCGTAAACCTGCAATAACAGATTTTTTATGGCCACTTTGGGGCAGCAGAGACCAGGTGGGAATGGGACATTAATTTGCTGTATCATCACCAACAGCTGCTAATTTACACATCCAGCAGTTATGGAGCAACATGGTAATATATATGGAGTGGTGTTTGTGTCCAGTAGTCTCTCTCTTTTAGCTCTGTGTTTGGTCTCATGTTCACCAGCTGCTGTCTGACTGTGCATGTCTGCTGTTTGCCGCTGAGCAGGTGGTGTACACATACCTCATATTTATTTAAAGAGGCTCTTTCTGCAGCCAAACGTGGTTTCTTGCCGGGAGCAGGTGATTGTTGCATGACGAGAGTTTCAGCCATTGTTGTCTTTATGATACAAGAGGTTATAATAGCAGCTCTATGTGTACAGGGCAGATTGGAGGCTGCAGTGACTCACTTTCAGAAAGTGACAAGATGTGCCAAGGCTGGCTGGTTAGCATGCTAACTTCAGTAGAAAAAAAGGACATGATAGAGATAAGAGTTAATATCGGCAACACTGTAGCTACAGCTTTTGGTGAGTAAATGAATAAAGTTTAATGCTGAAATAAATGTTTCTTCTAGACTGGTAAGTAAACAGCTGCTAATGCTAACTTTGGCTATGTAGCAATAGCAAAACTTAAGTAGCTCCTGTAATTCCACCACTGATTTCACACCAATGTATCACCATTTTTACTGAAGTGAGGAGTCTGAATACTTCTCCATCACTGCACTTGAATAAAATGTACTTACATATTAATTACTGATTATTTTCCTTTTCTGCACCTTTATACTTTTACTCCACTACAGTTCAGAGACAAATGTACTTTTCCCGCTATTTACGTGACAACTATAGTTACTTTGCAGATTAAGATTATAAAACACAACAGTAGCAGTGACTGTTATCCAGTAAATTTAGAGAGCTATTTGTAAGTTTTGCTATTGCTACATAGCCAACATTAGCACTAACAGCTGTTTACTCACCAGTCTTGCAGGAGCTTCAGCCATTGTTGTATTCACAATATAAGAGGTTATAATGTACGTAATTTGAGCAGCGCTACGTCTTCAGGTCAGACTCAACGCTACAGTTACTCTGTATCCTAAAGTGTCGAGGCCAGGGTGTAGAAGAAAAGAAATAGAATAAAAACAAGAGTTAACACTGGCGTTTCTTTCCATCTCTGGAGACAGGTCTTCGTGCGTAAATGAATTGCTGACCTGAATGTTTCTTCTAGGCTGGGAAGTAAACAGCTGTTAATGCTAATGTTAGCTATGTAGCAAAGCTACATATAGCACCTTTAAACTACACAAGAGTAAAATGTTGATGCATCTGTAATAATAACCCAGATACATTAGGAGAAGGAATACTTATGCATTATGGGAAATATGTTTATTCACATTTTTGCCAACATTTAAATGAAAAGTTAACTGATACAGCACATTTTACAGCTGTTTCTCTGAAAACAGCTGCCTGCTGTGGCTAAAAACAACATGAGGGCAGTGAATCTGTGGCCCGGACAGATAAACAATGAGCTGAAACTCACTAAATCGGAGGGGAGCTGCAGCTTCAGCTGATAGTTCACTGTCTTTCACATATTGATATTATAATAATATCCATTATAGCCGCTTTAATATATGAGCGAGCAGCATCTCTTGGCTCTCGGGGGGGGGGGGGGGGGGGGGGGGGCGTGGCGGATGCTGGGAACAATTATTTGTAGACTGTAGGCTAGGTCTTTATTGAGAATGTAAGGAGGGGTTAAACCTGGAGGACCAGTTTCCCTGACGCACACGGAGTGTGTGTGTGTGTGTGTGTGTGTGTGTGTGTGTGTGTGTGTGTGTGTGTGTGTGTGTGTGTGTGTGTGTGTGTGTGAGTGTGTGTGTGTGTGTGTGTGTGTGAGCGGCCAGCGGACGGAATACTAAACCGGAGGGAGCAGACTGAGGAAGAGGACCAACATTTGAGGACTGTTTGATATCGAGCGACCATCACTGCGCTGCCTCCAAAGCAACGGAGGCAGGGACTCACAGTGTGTACATACATGATACACACAGTCCGCCAGGAATAGATTTGGAGGATGAATAGAAAGGCGATTACGCAAGACGGAGCCGAGCCGCAGGGGGGCGCGGGGAGGACTCTCCGGTTCCAGCGGCCGCACGGTGAGTGACAGCGACACACACACACACACACACACACACACACACACACACACACACACACACACGTGCTTGCGTGCACACAGCTTATGTTATGTTATCAAACCAGCATATTAGTTATGTAATCGCCTACCACCATGCGCGCGCACACACATCCTTCCTCTTTTTCATTCATTTGTGGAAGTGCAAGCGAATAGAGGCAGTGTGCGCGTGCGCGACACCGTGACGCAACTGTTGATCGTTCTCATTGATTAATGGGCAGAGCGCGTGGTAGTCATGTCGCTCCCACAATTCCTTGAGTCGGATGAACCACATGTGTTTTCGCCCACCCACACACACTTCTGTACACACACTCATGCAGCATTATGTAAGTACTGTGGCCTATGAGGGTTTTGGGAGTTGGCCAACATATAGTACAGCATGTGCCGCTGGTGCTTCTCCTCCTGCAGCGTGCACAGCGAGCAGACACGGTACACGGGGGTGTTGGGTGTCCTCCGCTCCGGTAAGTCAGGGGGAAGGAGGAAGTAGGCTCTAATGGTCCGGACCGAGAGGTTGCAGCTAGGACTTGGGGGGAGCAGGGAGGGGGGGGGGGATTTATTTTGGGGTAGTCCTGTGACGAGGAGCAACCCACGTGGCTTCTGGATCTTCGCCTGAGGAAGCAAATGGAGTCCAAGCAGGACGTGCCTCCGGTGCGGCGGCCGCGGCGCGTGCGGTTTGAGAGCACAGGTGAGGTTTGATCCAAGCAAATTAATAACCTGCACTCACACACTCACACACACACACACACACACACTCTCTCTCTCTCTCTCTCTCTCTCTCTCTCTCTCTCGCTCTCTCTCGCTCTCTCACTCACACACACATAAAAACACACGCTGCACAGAGCTGCTGCTGCATGGCTCAGTGATGAAACTCTGAGTAAAAATGTGAACTTTGCCTCTAATAACCAAAGAGATGACAGAGCAGTGGTGGATGAAGTGCTCACTAATCTCATTTAGTAAAAGTAGTGCCGCAATTTGTTAAATTACTGTCACAAGTCCAAGTCAGTGAAGGAAAGCAGCTGAGTACATTTATTAAAATACTGTACTTCTGTACTTAAGGTACATGTGCAACAAAATTAATCTGAGACTCAAGTAGATAGATAAATACTTAATTTATCCCCTAGGGGAAATTCATGTGTCCAGATGATGATAATAATAATAATAATAATAATAATAATAATAACAGTTGATAATAGATAAACAATAATAATTAGATTAGTCCACTTCCTTCGGCTGAGGTGTTGTATAGCCTGATGGCAGTGGGAACAAAGGATCTCCTGAACCTCTCTCTCCTGTGAGCAGGATGAAAGATTACAGCAAACAGGATTCACTGTAAACATCAGCACCTGACTTTTTTAAGACAGACTTGAAAAGATGTGAACTTAGTTGTTGTAGTTGTCGTATTTTACACATTTTGTTCCAATACATCTTGGAGGTAAATATTGTAATTTACTCTGTCATAGTTATATATTATACATGATATATGCATATAGACATTCAGCTGCCAGTTTATTAGGTACACCTAGTAAGCACTAACACAGCCCTAAGATAAAAACTTATCCTGCAATAAGTCTTTAATATATAATTGGTTAAAAGTAGTAATACAACAGTGTAAAATACCAATGGTGGAATGTAATCAAGTTCATTTACTCAAGTAAATTTATTTGAGCATTTCTATGTCACTATACTTCTACTACATCACATTTCAGTGTGGAATTTCATAGGTTTTACTCCACTACATTTATTAGAGAGCTGTAGTAACACAAATTAAGATGTTCATAGAAAACGTGATGAGCTAATGAGATAGTATACATAACAGTGTATAAAATAAGTAAATATCTCAACCAGAATCTGAACACTTCCTCCTCTCCTACTCTATTATAATAAAAGTTTCTGCAGTCAAGTAAAATTACAGAAGTATTTCCATAAAGAATCAAAAGTAAAAGTATCCATTAAACCTCCTTATAATATATCTATATATTATATTGCATTGGCATGTAAGCAGCATTTCAGTGTTGTAGCTGGATGAAGCAGTGATCATTTTAACTGTTTATATATGTGTTGGTAGGGTGAAATATGTGTAAATGCATCAGATTTTATAAGATGATTTAAGCAGTTCAAAACAGGTCTTTCAACATAAGGTGCTAAAGGACAAAATGGCAGGACCAAACTGTAAAGAGTCGGTGCAAAAATGTAGATGTAAATATTGTAAACAACTTATAATTTCTTAACACTGACCCTTGGAGAAGAGTTGTAACTTAGATAGACCGTCTCAATGCCTATATAATGGAAGAGGCAGAACCAAACATTGCAAAATAAAGGACAAAACAAGGCAGCCAAAATGTAGAATGCAAACACTATAAACAACTGACTATTTCTACAGACTTACCCTTGATGAAAAATTATTGTAGCTTTGTAGTAAAGTAGCTTTAAACTGGAGTTGTCATAGAAATTAAAAGTACAATATCTTCCCCTGAAATGTATGAAGTTGCAAAAAATAGGAGTTGTCAAGTGCTTAAATACCTGACATTTGTACATTGTACATTTTGCTTTTAGTACTTGTATACTTTTACTTAACATTTTGAAAGTAGGACATTTAGTTGTAGTGGTACAGCACTGGAGTTAATGTGCTTCAACTGGGGACAGGCTAATGATTTTAACAGATGTTGTGTCCTCACATGTGAAAATCCCTGGTGGCCAAACATGCAACAACCACCAAGAACACACAAGTAAACATCCAGTATTTCTCTAACCCTCACATTCCTACTCACTCCTCTGTGTATCTCATACACACACACACACCCACACACACACACACACACACACACACACACACACAACCACACAACATTATATTAGATGTCATCTGACAAAGTCACAAAAGAGCTGCTCAGTATGGATCTTTCTTGTCACGATACAGCACTTCCTGTATGCTGGGGCAAAGTTTAGAGTTGCACTTGGTGATTGGTGGATGACCTCATTCTGGGCTACACCGGGACAGTTAACGTGACTGACAGGTCACCCGACCAATCAGATACACTCCCATCCACTGCAGTGAGCCAAACAGGTGTGCTGACTGACAAACCACTCAGTCTCCTCCCACACTGACATCGCATGAGAAAGTTCAAAATCTGTTCGCTCCTTATTTCATTCTGTTAAACACACACACACACACACATACACACATACACACACACACACACACGCTCACCTGGCTGTTGAAGCCATGTCAGAAACACAAAGAACCCTCACTCAGAATCCTCTGGAGAAAACGTGGGGGCCATGGATGAAAAGCCGGCTGAGCCAACGCAGAGGCTGTGAGTATTCGCATACACACGACCTGACACACATTCCCACACACATGGACACTACATGGCTTCCTTTCACTACAGCGCAACAGGTTGATACTTGTGCATTAGATGAGGTGTGAAACTATTTTGTTCAGCTTATTAAACAGTGTGTCTGTGTTTTTGGCTTCAGAGGATTATTCACTATACGCAGAGCTCAGAGTCCCTCTGAGAGAGATCAGAGACCAGAGGGCCGTTCACCCCAGAGGTTCACTGTGACAACACGAGTCCACACTCTTCTCTTCAACTTAATGTGATAATCCCCTGAACCTTCAAGTATTTAAATGTCAGTTGCTGCAACATGATAGTGGATTAACAGTGGTGGTAAAAAAAAAATGACCAGAACAACAATGTAAAAATACTTTATAAGTACTTATATGGTTGAATTTCAGAAGTATTATCTGCAAAATGTTCTGCAGTAAAATGTCACCTGTGACTGATGTCTCCATTAGATTATTAATATTAATGCATCAATGCTTCAGCAGCACTTTACTGCTGTAGCTGCTCCAGATGGAGCTGGTGTTAAATTTAGTCCAGGTGTTCCCAACCTAGGGGTCGTGGCCCTCCAAGGGGTCATCAGATGAATCTGAGGGGTCGTGAGATGATTAATTGTTCAACTTTATTATTGTTAAGACTTTTTAATCTTTTTGTTATTGTGAAATAGTCTATTGTTGTTATTTGAACAACTGAAGCCATGTGAGAAGTTTAGGGGGGAAATGTCTCTCTGTTCTGTTTAGCTGCTAACAGCTCATCAACTCACCTGGATCATGACACTGATTTTTTTCTAAGGTTGGGAACCACTGGTTTAATCTTTAACAATATTTTGTATTTTCTGAACGTATAATATGCTTTTTAATGTGAAATCTTAATCTGAAAATGAACTATAGCTGTGAGATAAATGTTGTGAAGTAAAGAGTATTATGTCTCCCTTTTGAAATGTAGTGGAGAAGAAATATTAAGTGGCAATGGAAACATTCAAGTAAAGTAGACCTACCTCAAACCTGCAGTTAATTATTTTCCACCACCGATTATTTTCTTGATTAATTGTTGGTAGATACTGAATGGGGAGTCAGAAACTTTTTATAACTGAGTCAGAGCTAAACACACAGACATGAAACACGTTGATACGATTCATTGTGATGTACACTTCCTGAGGATTTCATTATCAGTGACCATGCATCCACTAAACCATCAGAGAGAAAAGATGCTTTAGAACTTCCCTGAGACATTACACATTTTTAAGTTTTCCTCAGGATCACAGTGATTCAGTGATAGTTGTCTGTACATCATTGGATACATTGCAAACAGGAACTGCTAATAGCTAATTCGGGGTACTTTTAATGGTGCCAATTTGCCAAAATGTAAACAAACATAGGCTCAAAGCTTTGGGCTCAAAGAGAATGACAGTAACTACCAGTAACTGACCTAACAACATCACATTTGATTAACTTTTACAGGGTCTTTCTCTCCTGATGGTGTTGTTTGTCCGTCATTGTGTTGGTTCCCAAATAGGCCTGTGTGTTGGTGTTAACATATTTCTATCAGATTAGCATCTGAGAAACATTTTCGTCTTCCTCCGTTTTCACACAAAAGTGAAATGTCACACTGAGCTGATTTAAAAAAGTTAACAGTAAAACAGGGGGGTGTATCCACATCTGTCCACAGACAAGTTTAAAAAAAAAAAAAAAAAAAAACCTGCAGTCTAAATGGGACTTTACACAATTAATAGATTATCAAACTGGTAGCTGATTATTTATTAGTAAATACGTTTGAGCTGTAGATTCAACTTTTATTGATGAAAGCTCAAACATTTGCAGGTTTAAACATCAGAAAATGGTTGTTTTTTCATGGGAAGCTGAGACATTGTTTGATTGACATGTGATGTGTGGGAGATGCAGCGTCACAAAGCTGATGATCAGTGGTGCAAAAAACAACAGAGCTGCAGCTAATGACTATTGTCATTGTTGATTCTTATTCCTTTTTTCACACTTGTTTTGTCCAAGCATCAACCTCCAGGGCTGAAAAATGAAGCCAACACTGAAGTGCTAAAAATTGAAGTTCCTCTAATGACCACTAGACTCTGGCTCCCCATAGACTCCCATGTTAAAACGTCAGAATTTACAACAGAAATAAACGTTTTTACAGTTTGGTACAAAAACAGTTTTAGTCTCTATTTCCTTCGTCATGACAAATGTAAGGGAGGTGAATTTTTGTGAAACTCACCTGTTTACATTTCATTGAGGATCGAAGTAATCAATAATTGAGGGCATGGCCTCTTTGAGCGACAGGTTGGCGAGTGTTTGCGCATCACAAACTGTCATTCAAGTCTTAGCTCCACACATGCCCCAACTCTTTGCGTGTATTTGGATTAGTTGGGCGGAGTCAGGCACTGCCAAGTTGGCGACTATGGAGCTTCAAAACTACAGAAACCTACGAGTGATATCACTGAAGCTACTTCCATCTTTATTTACAGTCTATGGTTTTGTCCAACCAAAAACCCAGAGGTTTTTTGTTTCCAGACTAATATGAGCAAAAAGCACATTGGAGAAGCTGGAACCAGAGACTGTTTTGGCTTTTTTGCTTGAAAAAATTACTGAAATGGTTAATTAATTATCAAAATATACATACATTACATACGTACATACATTTTATGTATGTATATTTTTTAGTGATATGTAACAGTTTTTTGAATAGTTAATTTTTTCTATCATGTAAAGTAAATTTTGACTGTTGTTTCATTCATGGACAACAGGTGTTATTTGTAAGTTTTGCTATTGCTACATAGCTAGCGTTAGCATTAACAGCTGTTTACTTACCAGTCTAGAAGAAACGTTCATGCCTTTACTCACCAGTAGTTGTCTCCAATGCAATGCAAAGTTTAGCACTTGTCTCTATCACGTTTTATTCTTCTATTGAAGTTAGCACACTAACCAGCTTGCCCCGGCCAATCTCGTCACTTTCCGAAAGCCTCCAATCTGCCCTGAAGATGTAGCGCGGTTCAGAGGGCGTATTATAACCTCTTGTCATGTAAATGCAACAATGGCCAATGCTCTTGTGCATCAGTCACCATCAACTGCTCCCAACAAGAAACCACATTTGGCGGCATAGAAATCATACAAAGCCCCTTTTAAAGGATTAGTTGACATATGGGGAAATAAGTTTATTTGTTTCCTTGCAAGGATAGAGTTAAACAAGCACTTAGCTTAACATAAGGACCGGAATGGATATGCTTTCCAGCTCCTCTAAAGCTGACTAATTATCATGTTGTATCTCGTTTGTTTAATCTGTACAAAAACCAACATGTTTGTGGTTTTACAGCGAGTTAGTCGAGAAATAGTTCAGCACATGAGCCTCTGTAACCTCTTACTGTGTCACCTTTGGACAGAGCTTGGCTATCTGTTTCCAATTGTTTCCAGTCTTTATGCTAAGCTAACCAGCTGCTAGCTGCTCAGAAAGGAAATAAGTGTTTTGAATGGTGTACAACACAACTTCTTCTCATGCCTGTGGTTTACAGCCAGCCTCCCTCAATTTGCACTTTTTTGCAGACTCTTGTATTATCCGTTATAATCAACATGTCTTCATGTGCAGCGTTGGAAATTTAACACTCTGTGTGCTTGTGTTTGTGTTTCAGCGTCAGTGCCCCAGTTCACCAACTCCCCGACCATGATAGTGATGGTGGGACTCCCGGCAAGAGGGAAAACCTACATTTCTAAAAAGCTCACCAGATACCTGAACTGGATCGGGGTTACAACCAAAGGTATCACCTGACCATACAGGGTTTCACTGGGACTCAAGCTCTCTGCTCTAAACCCTGTGATCATACTAAAAAAAAAAAGTTTCACTGTAAAGTGAAAGTAATCTTTACATTTTTATGCTTGTTTTACACTATATGTATAGTGAGTATAAACAGTAAGAGAAAAACTTGGGTGTTGCTTTCCATTACACCCTAAGATGTCCCTGTTACTTTGCCCACCCTGTACGTGTGGAGCATTATCTGTTAAATTGTATAAATATAAATACAAATACAGATGAAAGTGCTCCGGATACTGGCTTCACAACGTCTCGTGTTCTCTCCCTAACAAACTAAAACTGAAAAACTAAACTGTGAATGTGTAGCTTAATTCGTGTAAATTATGTTGGTGGTCTTCTCATCAGGTCTACAAAATTAGAGCCACACTGAAAGTGATATATCCCTCTTCAGCCAATGTGATATGTGCTCATTAGTATGTGTTGTTTTACAGCGCCTCTGGTACATGTTTTGTTTGCCAGCATAAGCGGCATGCGTTGTGTTTGGAATGGAATGGAAACTTTACCCATCTGACATGAACCGGTTTTGTGGCATACCGGTTTTTAAGTGGGAACACCTCTCTACTTGGGCGTAACATTTTTTTGTTGACTGACAGTTGTGAGTCCAATTACTGACGATGGGCAAGTTGTAACATGAACAGTGGAAGAAATATTGTCACCATAGAGATCCCGTAGTTCTTATTCCTAATGACAAAGGAAGAAGAGATTTGCCTGCAAAACAAGCTGCTAGTCAACAGCTCAGTGCGGGAGGCAGCTGATTGGATTAATTTAGAGAAGCTCAGCAAAAAGTGAAAGTTTTTCCTAAATGAATCCAGAAATTTGCAAACAAAAAAGGGTTATTGAAAAGGTTTATACAAACATCTCTGGTCCCCAGAGGATGAATCTTAGTGACTTTGGTGACTCTGATCTTTCCTCTTGCCCCACCATGACGTTGATATGTGGGGGTTTGACTGAAACGTCAATCCATGAGATTTGGTTCAGACATTCACGGTCCCCTCAGGATGAATTGTTATAACTTGGAGACCAATTATCATTTACCGTTATCTGTGATTTAAATTTGTTTGAAAAAAATTAATCACGTTCCCATCAGCCTCGGCTGTGCTTTGGATTTAGTGCTAATAAGTGAATGTTAGCATGCTAACATGCTAAACGAAGATAGTTTAGTATGTTAATATGGTAAATATGTCAGACTTTAACTACTAAACATCACCATGTTTGCACTGTCATTGTGAACATGTTAGCACAATGATGTTAGCATTCACAGAACTGCTAGCATAGCTGTGGACTCTTGTTAGCCTTGTTAGCTGTTAGCTGATGTTTTGTATAAGCTCAAAAACTGTGCGCATTAGCTACATCTAGATATGGAAAAAACACAAGTTTCCTGTAGTTTAATGATCTCACTGCGGTTGTAGTAGAGGCGCCTGCAGCATAATGTCTCTCTTTTTAACAGTGTTCAATGTCGGGCAGTACAGGAGAGATGCCACACGCTCCTACAACAGCTTCGAGTTCTTCAGACCCGACAACTCGGAGGCCATGAAGATACGCAAGTATGAACTTTCAGCTTCAACTGTGTGAGACTGTACATGTCTCCTCTCCTCGTAGTACAAACTGTACATAAAAATATGGTTGAAACCGATAGAAATTGCATTATTAAAGTTTTTTTTCTATTTCTGTGCACAGGGCCTGTGCCGTCGCTGCGCTGAAAGATGTGTGTGATTACTTCAACAGAGAGCAGGGTCAGGTCGTGGTAAGTGTAATCTGATATTATAGTTGTATTCCTTAATATTGTTATACTATTTAAGTACCAAATGAGAAAAAAAAATTGCTAAATTCATTATTTAGAGAATATCCGTTGTCTCTGTTCTTGAAGGTTTTTGATGCCACCAACACAACCTCGGAGCGGAGAGAGGTCATCCTCGGCTTTGCCAAAGAAAACGGTTACAAGGTTTGTTCTTTTTCTTTTTCTGTTACAAGAGAAAAACTTTATTTAAATTTCATCCAAATTCTGCTAGAATTTATCTTTCTCTGTTCCCACCTGTTCAGGTTTTCTTTGTGGAGTCGATATGTGATGATCCAGAGATCATCGCTGAGAATATCAAAGTAAGTTTGTGTGTGTGTGTTTGTTTGTGCGTGTGTGTGTGTGTGTGTGTGTGTGTGTGTGTGTGTGTGTGTTTGTGTGTGCAGCAAGTTGTGCTTCCAGAATAACAGTGAGAACTGTGCTTCGAGCCAAGAGCTGTTTTTTGAGCCAAGACCCAGAGTGTTTGTTTGTTATTGGTGGAACAGACAAAGCAGGCCCTGGTCAGAGCATTGGTCACACACGACCAGGTCTCTCCTGTGTCTTGGTGGGATTTGATGTGGCATTTGACAGTTTTTACATATGGAGAACAATTCTTCTGTTGGTTTCAGGCTTTACTTTCTCTTCCCTTTTATTTTTATTTTCAGTTCATTTTAGTTCGATGCGGTTCAGTTCACTTAGATTAAACTGTGTGTGTGTGTGTGTGTGTGTGTGTGTGTGTGTGTGTGTGTGTGTGTGTGTGTGTGTGTCTGTGTGTGAAGTTAAAGGGACTGAATAACAAGTGTGTCTCAGCTGGGCTCATCACTTTTTAGTGTCCCCTGGAAACGCTTTGGTTGTTGTCTGTGCTACTTGCTGTATTTGCTTGCATTGTGAGTAATTGCTGCACGTGTTGTCAATTTAATGATGTTTTCTTTGTTTTCTCATAAAATTTGTTTGTGTTATGTCTGTTAGCATGTGTTTTCTTAAGTCGCAGTGTGTTGCGCTCTGAGGGCCACCGTAGTTAACAGTAAATTTGAGCAGTTCAGAGGATTTGATTACTCCAACACGTAACACTAGTAAACGCAAACCTGACAGCAAGAAATTTTTAAAGTGCGAATATGAAAATGTTGCATGAAGCCCATTGTGTGTGATGCTAGGCCCCAGATGTGGACATGCACTGCAGCTTTATGTCCCCTCACACTCTCTTCTTTTCTTACAACAGCAAGTGAAGCTGAGCAGTCCGGACTATGCAGACTGTGACAAAGAGGAGGCTGTGACCGACTTCCTGAAGAGGATCGAATGTTACAAGTTGACATACGTCCCACTGGATGACAACAATGACAGGTGACAGCATCTGTGATGTCGAACTCAGCCCAGTCTTTCTGTTTACACCCTTAATGCAGTTAGCTGGTTATTTCTGGTTTTCATGGCGCTGTGGAGGTTGGGGTGGTGGGTCAACATGTAGTGCGTCTGACTTTCAGGCAGTGGACTGTCTCATCAAAGATCTAAATACTCACCTTATTAACTGTGATTGAGATTGTTCCCTAACCTAATAGTATTATTCACTCTCTTGCTGAGGGTTAAATGAGAAGATCGATGTCACTTTCATGTCTGTCTACTCGTTAGAGGAGCTGGTATCTGTTAATTACCAGTTCCTCGGTGGACTCAGACATATTGATTGAAGATGACGGTACTGTGCCCCTCACCATCTACCGCTGCTCTGTCCTCCTCTTGTCTTTATGCAGGAACTTGTCTTACATCAAGATCTTCAACGTGGGCAGCAGGTACCTGGTGAACAGGGTCCAGGACCACATTCAGAGCAGGATAGTCTACTACCTCATGAACATCCACGTCACCCCGAGATCCATCTACCTGTGTCGCCACGGAGAGAGCGAACTCAACCTCGTAGGTCGTATCGGCGGAGACTCCGGGCTGTCATCTCGCGGGGCAAAGGTCAGAAGACTACTTTGTGTGTGTGTGTGTGTGTGCATGTGGACTGCATATATTACAGATCTGGTCTCTATACTAATACTTATATCCTCCCTGTGTGTCTGTCAGTTTGCCAGTGCACTGGGTACGTATATGCGTGGGCAGTGTATCAGTGACCTCAAGGTGTGGACGAGCCACATGAAGAGGACCATCCAGACTGCAGAGGCTCTGGGGGTCCAGTATGAACAGTGGAAGGCCCTCAATGAGATAGATGCTGTGAGTGTGTGTTAATGAGTGTTAGCGTGTGTGTGTGTGTGTGTGTGTGTGTGTGTGTGTGTGCGTGTTCACAGCATTTTCATATGGTATGGACACATAAAAACACATAACATCTCTCTGTCTTGTGATCTGCTGTCATTTTATAGATGTGTAGGAGAGAGCGGGGTGATTTGAGCCTGTGGGGAAGTTGAACCACCATCTAGGGGACCATAGACAAAATTGGTCATGTGACCTCACACTTTTAAGGGTGGCATCAATTTTACTCACCCTGTGATGAAAAGTGGCCATTGAAAAAGTGATAAGCCCTTTTAAGTTCACAAAACGGTTTTCAGCAGTCCCAAATATTTTTTGTCATGTTCAAGGAGTTTTTGTTATTCTCATGTTTGAACAGTTAGTCAAGTTTGAAAAAATCTCACACGTGTTAACTTTAGGAAGTTACAATATGAAGCAGTACTGTTGTACTGACATTATCTCTAAACTGCTGGATGACACGTTTTTGAAAATGGCAGGGATGGGGTAATTTGAGCGAAAAGGTGTGGGGGAAGTTGAGCCAGTGGTGCTGATAATGGAAAGCCCATCGACACATTCAAAGAGAACAGAAATTGATATTCCCCTGCAGCTCTGACAAGTTGGATGTTGAGCAACAAACGCTAGTTCTGCGAGCAGAACTGCAGTCAGTTTTGTTCTTCATCTTGAACTTGATTTTGGTCTGAAAATTCTAAATAGGCAACGCTGAAGAAAATGGACCTTTTTGAAGTTGTAAACTTTATGTTTAATTGAAACATTTAAGAAGTCATTTTGTATTTAATTTGTCATGCTTTTGATAAAGCAGGTGAAAGTTTTCAGTTTTACCTCAGCATAGTCAATGGTATTTTTACCTGCATGTGGCACAACGTATCCTCTCCTGAGGCTCAGCTTACCTCACATGGGGGACAGGTTGAGCCAAGAGACCCCTTTTCTTTTTATGGATATTATTTTATTTTATATATTATATATTTTTGTCATTTTGAAACCTGCTTATTTTATATGCAAAGTTATTATTCCAAGGGATGCACCCCACATCCTTAAATATATGCCCATATTTTAGTTGGAGACTTTACTGTGATGCCCTCCACTTTAAAGTCACCCTGCTCTCCCCCACATGCGAGACAGTGACGTCGGATAAAGACAGTTTGTTTTAGATTCTGTGTGTTTGCTGCATCAGGGGGTTTGCGAAGAGATGACATATGAGAAGATTCAGGAGCATTTCCCAGAGGAGTTTGCACTGAGGGACCAAGACAAGTATCGCTACCGCTACCCTAAAGGAGAGGTGAGTGTTGGCCAAGAGCAGAAACTCTGCTGACAGTCGTCACACTTCTACAAGGCAACTACATGAAACTTTGGTTGTGGATTTTTGTTACCTGCCGCTGACAGAGCTGCTAGATTGATGGAGACATTTCAGACTTGGTATTCAGGTTCAAATCACTAGCATGGTTATTTCTAACTTTTATCTCTATTACAGTTAATTAGCAATTACTTTGGCACTAATCACTCTCTCTAAAGTCTAAGTCTAAAGGGTGGAGGGAAATGTAGTATCTATTAATTCAGCTCTATTTTCTATTTGCAACTAACGATTTTTATCATTATTTCATTATTTGTTGATTTAGTTTATCTATTTATGATTTAATTGATGAAATAATTGTGACATAAAACAGAGCAAATCTTCACATGTGAGGATGGTGAACCAGAGACTTTAAACTTCTGCATCTCTGTGGTGATGTCCCATGTCTGTGCACCAGTCGTACGAGGACCTGGTCCAGCGTCTGGAGCCGGTCATCATGGAGCTGGAGAGGCAGGAGAACGTTTTAGTCATCTGTCACCAGGCTGTCATGAGATGTCTGCTGGCCTACTTCCTGGACAAGAGTGCTAGTGAGGAAAAATACATTTCTTTACAATAACACACCAACACGTGGAGTAGAATCCAACCTTTTTCATGCCGACCTCCAAAACAGAGAGAGGCCAGAGGGCCAGCTCAAAGTCAGGTTTACAGATCACTTAAGCATCAGTTGACACCTGAAATTAAGATTGAATAAAACAATACAAATTATGTTTTTTTCCCAACATTTTCTCGAAGGGTAAAGCTGATGTTCTGTTGTTTTTATTTTACTTGTCAAATCCAATGAAAAGATTAAAACCAACACACATTAATAAAGCACCTTTGCACTGGGTGACATGTTCCTTCATTACTCTGAAACACACTGTAGTTTATTTAGACTCGGTCTCTCACACACACAGTGCTGCTGCTCCAAACACTCACTGGAGCAGCAAATGTGGATTAATCCGCCCCAACAAATGCTCTATTTCCTCCTGTTTGAGTTTGATTTGTTAAAAACTACAGTGACCAGCTGTTTTAGGAAATTACTGAGCCCTTTAAAATAAGTAAAACTATATATATATTTATATATATGAACATTTTCATCGACAGCAGGGACTAGTGGGCTCATTGAGAGGCAGGCTAACACATTGCTAGTGTTTGTCTTTTCTTTGGATTTTTTTGACAATAACAAAAATATAGAAAATAACCAAACTAAATGTTTTACTGAATGTCCTCTGTTAGTGAACACTGTGTTATTAATGAGACCAAGAACCAAGACTAATGAAGAAATGTTTAATTTGTAAAGGACTGTCAGTTTGAAAGTACCAAATGGTAGAATTTTTCTTTATGTTTACATTTTTTTCAAGATGGATCTATGTTTTATTGTTTTTAGTTATCAATTTAATTTTTAATTTTCACTATTGTTTATTTGAGAATAAATCATATTCAACTGAAAAAAAACTGTGGCTCCTGCACACATATCAAAATAGCATTAACATTTCTTTTCTCTCTCCGTTGTGTTTCAGATGAACTTCCCTACCTGAAGTGTCCTCTCCACACCGTCCTGAAACTCACCCCCGTCGCCTATGGTCAGTCTCATTTATCTTTTGACACAATGGCAGCCTCCTTTGAAGGCTTCTTCCTTTGGTTTCCTCATCTTACCCTCAGACTGTGCCCCTTTTTGGTCAGTCAGTCCGTCGGTCGGTCCACCACTTTGGTCCAGACTGAATTACGTCAACTATTGGATGGATTACATTGAAATTTTAGTCAGAAATTCATGTTCTCTTCAGGATGACTTGTAATAATTTTGGTCATTTCTTAAATTTAAGTCTTGCACAGTCATCAGGTCAAGTTTTTAATTTGTCAAATTCTTTGGTTTATGACCAAATACCTGCAAAACTAATGAGCCCATCAGCCCCAACTGTCATCATCATGAGCGTGTTCACAAAGCGACCAGTGTGGCTATAGACTCTTCACCTCCTCTGCTGTTTATCTGTTTCTCTCAGGTTGTAAAGTGGAGTCTGTCTTCCTCAACATTGAAGCTGTCAACACACACAGAGACAAGCCAGTGGTAAATCTTTTTTTTTTTTTTCCATCTTCTGAGAGTTTTCTGAGACATGAGTCATGTCCGCGGAGCGTCCTGTCAGGCTGCGTTACGCTCCATAAATCACAGGGTTAGGGCAGCGTTCACGTGGCCTGAAATCAAAACCCAGGGCAAACAGGGAAAGATTGGGCTAAATTGACCGTCCACCCAAAGTATTATCATTATAAATAAAATAAATAAAACACGAACTCCACCTGCTACGACTGAGAGTTTGTGAAAACTAGTTAGCAACTGAGCAGAGATGTCAAAACAAACATTTGATAAAAGTCATGAATAAATGATTGAGACACTGAACCACTCCAAGCTGTGATCGTACCAATGCAAACTTGACCAAGTCTAAACATAAAGAACTCAGTATATAACTTCTACCGCTGGGCGTCTCTCAATCAAAACACAAACAAAAGATGGAACTGGGTGACATCGTGAAGTGGCATGGGATCATGGGAGTTGTTGTCTTCACCACCGCTGCCGTCAGTTTCTCCTGGTTTGGATTTCTTCAGTTTTCAGTCATTCAGGAGGTTTTTACCTGGAACCAAATTGTCCACAGAGTTGTCCTTTTGTTTCACATTAGAAATCAGTGATTCACTGACAGAGTTCAGCGAAGGGGCTGGGAGTTGAGGGTCCTGCTATCCATTGTTTCGATTTTTTTCTTTGATAACTTATGATCCAGGCGTTAAGGAGGATTTAACTGGCGGCCGAATTATACACAAAGATGTCCTGCTCTCCATAACTAACAGAACAAAACCTGATAGAAACACTGAGTAAAGCAGGTTCACCTTTAAAAATGAGTGATTCACTGACACAGTTCAGCAGACACATGATGTCTCGGAGCTGAGCTGTTTAACATTTGCTCAGCTTTTTTTATCTGATAACTTAAGATCCAGACGTCTGATGACTAAAATCCTTCATCTGGTTAAAATGCAGAGTTGAAAACAACCAAGTATAAAGGGTGTATCTTAAAAAAGCATGCAAATAGAGGATATGACGTCATTGAGGGGCAATCAAATGACATATTAAAATCACAGATGTCTCTGGTTTGAGAATTAATGGAAACATTTGGGATGATGTAAGAACATAACTCAACAAAATATAAAGGTCCAGTCATTTTTAGATATTTTAATGTGGAAAAGTTACATTTTATAACTTTGAATCAAGTTTAAACCATAAAAAGTGGGTGTGGGGGAGGCAAAAATATGATAGACAAACATACAGCACAGTCCGTAATGGCACACTGTTGCAGTCCCTTGAAAAAAGACAAATCTATAAAAGTTTTCCAGACACATTCATGACTGAGTTTGTCTCTTTCTCAGAACGTGGACGTGGACAGAGAACCAGCAGAAGCGTTAGAGACGGTACCAGACCACATCTAGAGGAGGAAACTGAACAAAACCAGGGAGCTGGTTTTGTTTCCATCCACCGTGACGGAAAGTGGCCTTTTGTTTTTTTTGTTTTTTAATTTAAGTAATCCTAGCAATCGTTGTTGTGGTCATTGTTGTGAAGTGAAAAACTCAACAATGAAAGTGGGACTTTTCTCCTGTGGCAGCCTACTTCCGTTGTAAATGCACTTTATAATGCAGGGCTCAGGCCAAATGTCAGCGATATGAAGAGAAAGCGTCTGGCTAGCAGCCAGTTAGCTTAGCTTACTTTAGCTTAAAGATTTGAAATGGGGAAACAGGTAGTCTTGCTCTGTTCAAAGGTAATAAAATTTGCCTACCATGACATCTAAAGCTCAACAATCAACACGTTGGTTAGTTTGTTTAACCCATCAGAAATTAACAGATAACACTAGTTGCCTGCTATAACCTGCCAGGTAAGGGTCAGGTGTATGACACGGGTAGCTGAACTTTGGCTCCTACTTGCCACCTAATGTTTGATATATTTAACTTGCATAGACTAGACTGGCTGTGAGTATTTTTATGCTAAAACAGATATTTCAAATGTATATTTGAAAAGTACAACAGCATTGACACGTTTCCTCTTCATTATCTCGTTTTTCCATATTTAAACAAAATTTCCCTGTTTCCAGTCTTTACGCTAAGCTAAGTGGCTGCAGTCTATAGCTTCTTATTTAGCGCAGAGGTATCAATCTTCTCGACTGACTCTTGGCAAGAAAACAAACATGAAAGGCTAATTCCCCTCAATATCAACCTGTTCCTCAAACTTGAACTGACCTGTAGGTTTGAGTCACTGTGTATCGTGTTTTCTTTGCATTCGAGTACTCAAATGGTTTTTGGGTGGATGTGGTTTTGGTCGCTGTCGCAGTGCTGCTTTGGTATCAACCTTGCCTTGAGAGCAAACAGCGCCACGCAAACCACAATTCCCAGTCCTTTGAGAGTGAAACTAGAGGAGACATTTGGCACTTTAACTGCCTGACACCATGATGTGCCTCACGTAACTAAAATATACACGATTACTCTATGCACCATACATACACACACACTGGAGCTGCAGCGTGAGTACTGTTGTGTGTTTTTAACAGACGAAAGAAACATGATGGGATCTGGTGCAATATTAATAACTGTGGTGCAGCATGTTTTTAAAATATGAAAATATTTCAAAGATGGCTGGCTGATTGTGAAACCTTGGTGAAATACATTGACCGTGTTCATGGTCTGGGGTCTGTATCACGAAGCAAGTTTGACTTAGTCTGGCTCTCTTCGGTTTTCAATGATCCTGGATAATCATGGTATCATGAGGCTGGTTATGAACTAGCTCTGGGTTTACTGGTCCAGCTCTGAAAGAGGTGGTGGTGGTGTTACTTCAGAACCATGAGTGCAATATTTAAGCTCACATGAGATAAGTAGAGTAGAATAAGAAGCCGTAGAAACAGTAGAAATTATTATCAAAATAATTAATGAATACAAAGCTATAAACTGCAGTAATTATATCGAACTTTTTAAATATGGTTGGACTGTTCAACGTGCACTTTAGATATAAAGAAATTATTTTTATAAACTCTTTAGTGTAAATCATTTATTGTAAATGCTTTTGTTTTTATTTCATAATGGCATTTTTTCTTATTAAACAAATGTTGATTTCTATATTTTTTCCATTTTGATTATTTGCTGTTCAATTAGCAATTATAATATATATATATATATATATACACCTGAATATTGAACTTTCATATAATAGACATATTTTGGTGCCATTATGAATACTAAAAATAACTAAAGTAAGAAAATAGTACTAATGTCTGATTTACTGATCTAATTTGAAACTTTGAGTAATTAATATGCATCTATAATAGTCATCTGAGTGGTTGGTGGTTTTTTTAAATTTCAGTTTTTAAACTCACAGTAAACATGTTTTGTGTAAAAACCATTTCTTCTATCCCTTATGTGATTATTATGGAAGGCAAATTAGTCTAAACTCGGTACTTTCATCGATTTGAGGACCCAGAAGGATTTTCCAGTTATCTGACTGGCCATGAGTCTGTTTAGCAGTGCAGCATAGGTTACCATGGTGACATACCCCACTTCAAAGTGAGCCAGCTTCATGAAACTAAAGAACCTGCATTAAGCCCAAAGATAGCTGGATAACCCGCTAATCTGTCTTCATGATACAGGCCCCTGTTTTGTGCATTAGTAGTAAATTTTACAGTTTGTTTGTTTCACCTGGGGGAGCAATAGAAAATACAATTTCCTCAGGGGATCCTTATTTTGAAAAAAACAAAAAACAAAAAAAAACAACAACAAAACAGGATGCCAGCACATGACAGTGTAAATAAATGCATGTACCCATTTCCAGATAATGTGACAAGTTAAACTCATCAATCATTTAACACATCGAGTCGTCCCTTTAAAAACACATGTTCAGTTCTTGCTGTCAGTGGTAGCAAGTCCAGTGTCAAGGCAGTAAATTTGTGCTTTTTGTTTGGTCAAATCAAACTATATCTACGGTCTCATCTTCGTCGCGCTGCTGTTCTGTTGTCTGTAAACGTGCATTTGTGCCGTGTGTCCTGAACTCTGTAATATGTAGCAACTGGGGTGTGAAAGTGATACTTCAACACTACTGTCTTCTTGTCCAACAGCTGTGAGAGTATGTGAGAGAAATGAATGAAAAGACAGTGTCAATCAGTGCAAATCATTGATGTTGAATCTGTTATAAAAGATGATTTTATTTTCTGAAACTTGAACAAATAATTATTACCTTAAAGTCGAGGCAATAAAATGAAAATGGATACCTGATCAATTGTCTTTGTGATATGAAATGTTATTAATCTGAGGCTGAAAGACCAAATAATGAAGTCTATACAAAGCATGAATATACAAATATATATATATATAATATGACCTGCATTAGTTTTATATTGTTTTATATTGTAACAGTACATCAGTCTACACAATGACACAAATATTCAACGCATTCAAAAAGTAAACGTGGCACTGATACAGTTTATCTTAACGGTTTCTTTCAGAATAAATTAGGAAAAAAAATGAGGCAAAACAAATTGCAATACTAGGACAGTTATCTCTGGCTGCTGGTGCTGGCCTGGGAGGAGTGGGCTTCTCTATACTGCTGACTCCAGTTCTGAGGGTCCTGTTCATGAAGCTGAGATCAAACAAGTCTTCATTAGTCACAAATATTAAGTTTAACATCCAAATTTAAATATAACTGCAGGCAGGTGTAATCTGTTCGTCCACGAGTAAACAAGATACTTACTTGACCCATGAACTCGAGGATTTTGGCTTTTGATACCTCCATGTCAGCACGTTGACCCCAGCGAAATTCATGCTCAGCTGGCTCTGTGTGAGGGATTCGCACATACTCCAAGTACCTACATACACACACAGTATAAACTTATCACTACAATAAACTGCTAACATTCAAAACGAAGCTGACATGAGGAACACGATTGCTCAAAAATGTTTGGAGTGAGTTGTGGTCCAGCCACTCTGATTTAGTGGTCTGGTTTCGTCCACACTCCCGATGCTCTGTGGTGTGGTATAAACCAGAGTCTATGGTCTGAGAGACACTGGCTCTGAACACACCAGTACAGTGAAACACAGTGATCCCAGCAAGGCTTGAACCCGTGACCTTCTGATCACAGATGTGCTGGACTAGAGGACTGAGCTATCTGAAAGCTTCACACTCAGAACTGTATAGCTCAGGTATTCACACCTGTAGCTTCAGGGGAGGGGTGTACAATCAGGTAGCTGGATTACAGTCGCCTGATACCATAGACATGTAAATGAGAAAACCAGTCTGTGATCAGGATTAGAGAAACCTGATTTAAAGAATTCACAAGAAACAGTCAGTATATCAGTACATGCACTCATGAAACCAGGTTACTCAGGTACTTGGTACACAGATTTAAAGTAACCAGGTCACTACAGTCACAAGATTGTGTTGTCTGATCCAAAATGAGCGTGTATAAACAGGTTTTTTAAATGCGAGTAATATAAGGCGACTGACCGCTTTTCCACTGCCAATCGAGTTTGTATTTCTATTTGTACTGAGGACATACAACAAACGATGTCATCACATGCACTTACAGAGCACACGCACACACACACACACACACACACACACACAGTTGTGCAACATGTAACATCTCATCCCCAGGTTGGTGCTTAATGTAAGTGAAAGCTTTCTCAATGCTAACTGACCTGACAAGACGTGTTCATTCTTACCTTTGACGCACAAACTCATCAGTGACGACCCTCTTCACGTCACCAAACTCTTCATGTTTCTCTCTGGAGAGAGTTTAAGTCGTTATAACAGAGAATGAGTAGAAAACAAAGAGACGCATTCAAAGTCATGAGCATGTCAAGTCATTAATAATTAGTCGTTAATACATGAAAATCTTGCCTCACCCGGGGTCAACACGGAGTTTCTTGAGAGTATTCCAGATGAGGCCTTTAAAACAAAACAAAGGCAAATATTTTTGGGACAAGATGAACAAACGGTGAACCGACTAATAAGGTGGTCTGGCTGATTCCTGCTTGGAAAGATTAAATGGACAGTAGAAAGTTCACCTTCTCTGACAACACCTCCTTTCATGAAAATGACACTCAGGATGACAAACAGCAGACCCATCTTTGGGTTGGTAGGACTACTGCACACACAAGGAAGACAAAACAAACATGTGCTGTGAAGGTTAAAAGACATAGTTCATGCAATAGTGTTATTAGAGAGGTATACTAAAAGTCTGAAAATGCATGAGTGGTGATACTCACTTGATTGATGAGGCTCCCTCAACCGCCTCCAACTTATTGACGAGTATGTACGTGTGATTTTTGGTGTCAATTTCAACCACTTTAAGGCCAAATACCTGGTTGAACAAGTGGAAAGAGCGACGTTGTGACAGTCTCTTAGTTTTAATGTGATATTTCTTTAATGTGACAATGTTTAGCTGATTGCAGTTGTTGCCATTGATCCTCTAAGACTGGACAAACCTGGTCAAAAGTCCGTACCGCCCTCTTCATGATCTCAGGGTAGATGTTTCTGTAGTCTTTCACCACGTGTTTCACAAGGTCTGCAAGTAAAAAGAAGACAAATTAAGTATGAAAACAAATATATATTACAATATTCATTGTATATTTGGGCGTGTCTTAATGGCCTTTTACACAATGCAGGTGTAAGTTAACAGTCATGAGAGAAACGTAGTGAAATCTTTGTGGTCAATCAAAAACTGTCTTAGAATTTTCTGACTATTAGAGCCACATTGAAGAAAAGAATTAATCTGAAATTTTGAGAATAGTCATGATATTAAGAGAATAAAGTCGTAATATTACGAGAATTAAAAATGTTAAATTCCGAGATATTACAAGCCACCAATAAAAATGGGTGAAAGGACAGTCACTGGCAGACTGAGCTGCTTCTGGCAGCTGCAGTTCGTTCAACAACAGAATAGACGCAGTTTCTTGTGCGTTCATTGAACTTGTATGATCATATGAATGTATGAATCTGCCTGTTGTCATGCAGCTTTACCTGCTCGGCGGATGGGGATCTTCTTTTGGTCCTTCACCAAGAAGTACTGCACCACCTCAGCTGTCTACAGGATGGACCGATGAGATGTGAGAATAAATTATTCAGAGAAAGAAATTTTAGTTTTTTGGTCATTTAGAATAAAAATATGTGGATTTCTGTGTGTCTGTTACCTTTTGGTCGACCTGTGCAGAGGTGAGCTTCTCCAGTCCTCTCTGGACCTGTGACGTACTTGGCTGAGTGAAGGTTGGATCATCATCCTCTTCCTGAGCCACTAAGCTGCCAGGTTGTCTCTACATATAGAAATTTGGGCCGAGACCTTCGTCAGATTTTCTAATACAATGTTAAATGTTCAGCTTTCGTGTCAAAGAGGGAAAACTGGTGAATTCAGAGGCGCCATTTGGTCAGCATCTATGCTGATAACCAGTCTGTCCTTTCAGTCATTTTGATTGACAAATCTTATTTCCACTAAAAACCTACTTTATTTTATGGATTTCCAAATAATCTCCCAATAATTTCCAATTAAAATGAAAACTGTCCAGTAAAACAGCTCTGACTTTAAGACTATCTTGGTTATGTTAGCAGTTATTTAATTAAACTGATAGTGTACCAACTGCACATTATACCAAAAAGGAAACAGGAACAAAACTCCATCCTTCTTTTCAAAAAACTGAGGAGAAAATTATTAGGAAAATAGAGACCCATAAAATAAATTAGTTCCAGCTTGTCAAATGTTGGGACTCTCTGTTTTTCTTTGTTGTATACCACAGTTAATAGAAAATCTTTGGTGTTGGACTCTCAATCAGACAAAACAACTAATTTAAAGACATCAGCACATGCCCTGAATAAGTGTGATTGGTATTTTTTCACCAATGGGTAAAAAGTAGATGTGGTTTTAAGAATATTTCAAAAGATAATTTAACTTTCAATGTAAAAATAAAAAGCATACCAGACATATAGCAGAGTGTTTTTATTTGTCATAAAACATGTCTGGGGTGGTTCTTGCTTAAAGCAATTGTGACTTTGGATGCTACAAGTTATAGCCTTTCCTTTTCATCCCTTGCTTTGCTGTCATAGCAATACTGTCCTCATTTGAGCTCTTTGTCAAATAAATAATGCATATTAAAAAGCCAAACAGAAGCTTGATCACATGTATGCACTGCCACAAAATCTACTTTCTCCTAGTAAATGTAGCTGAAAATGCATTCAGGGCTTTTTCTTGAACTTATGTAAGCAAGTTACAGTTGTCCATTTCTATTAAGCTGGTTTCTGAAAACATTGTGTAGATAAGAAACTTGTAATCAGGCAAGAGGAAATGGATAAGCGGAACAGAGAGTTTGACTGTGACAACAGAGTGGTGGGATAAAAGGAAATGTAATCACATGGAGTCACAACATCGTTAACACACAGAGCGTGATAGTAGGTGTTGCAGAGCTGTTGCATTAGACCGTACAGCTGTTTAAGAGGTAGTTTCCACATCTGTACTATCACTGAACACGTGCTTATCCCGACAGAGAGAAGGAATAAGAGACAAACTCACTGCGCTCTGAGAGGAGCTCTGTGTGGCGGACAGCCTCTTTCTCTGCGTCATGGCGACACGCTGCCTGACAAAAAAAACACAAAAGATATACCCGCAATCAGGTCAGTGTGCTTCATGTGACTTTTAAAAGACACAAAAGTCATCAACTACCGCAGGATTAAACAGCGCTGAACAGGGGCAGAGGACACGGAAGTGGCGGACGTTAATGCTGAAGTAACATTAGCTGAGGAAACGCACAACATTAGCGAACAAAGGTCTGACATAGACGCCGTTTAACTGTTTCCTCTCCGTTTCAGTAGTCGGTGAAACAACCAGCGTATTTAACAACCCAAAACACAAATATTCACTCACTTCGACTGAACACAAACTCCCCGGTCGTTTCTTTCTTTACGGAAAAATTCCCGCTACTTCTTCTTCTTCTTCGTTGGTGTTTTGTCGGCGGGTGGCAAATCATCGTATAGGTGCATTACAGCCACCTACTGGACTAGACTGTGGATCAAGTGTATGAAGTGTGATTCTTCTGCAGTTGTTGACGTTGTATGTCGCGTTACGGCAGACTGCTTTGTGCCATGCGACCACCTTGGTGCTGTGGAGTTTTTTTTTTTAGCACCAACTCCCTTGTGTAAATGCAGTTATTTATTTTGCATGTTAAGGAGTTGCAGAAGTGCAGAGAAATACCAAAAGACAGTTAATGTTTTGTGTGCTGTCTTCTGCAGGTAGATAGATAGATAGATAGATAGATAGATAGATAGTGCTGCACTGGCACACCCTGTATCAGGATTGTTGGAGTCATCTGTGAGTGAGTATAACCACTGAGTCTGAAAAATGCTTATCAAAATATTTCTGGACTATGTTGCAAAACTGGAAGTTGTTCTGACTTTTCCTTCAGCCCTTCAACATTTGGTGAGGGGAATAATCAGGGAAGAATGTTTTGTTTTGTTAAAATCATTTATAATCATATAAACAGTCTTGAGCTACAACCTGAACAGATACAAAATAAACCAATAAACTAAAATGCAAATAACTATGGTCCAGCCATAAAATGTGTTAAAGGAGCCATTGATGACATTTCCATTGCATACAGATAATAAAATGATGAAAAAACTATGCCAGTGATCGTTAATACTATGGAGTTTCAATGTGTAGAAAGTTGCAGATTTAGCTATGAGTTACATGTGTCAACCCTCCCAGTCTTAATTTACATCAGCAGATACATTTTGAGAGAAATGTAATGACTCAGATTCTGTTCTTTATCAACTTCATGAGGAAATGTATTTTCCTGCATTTTATTCCACACAGTGGAGAGGTGACAGCAAATGAGGGAGTGAGAGATACAACAAAGGTCACGGGCTGGCGTCTTCATTCTTTCGCCATAGAGAAACCAGAGGAAATATTTTTAATTAGCATTGTATCTGTTGAGTTCAAAGTGTTTCACATAGACAGCCCACACAATTCTGTCTGGATCTATGTTGATTGATGAGACCTTTTAATTTTTTATATTTTGGAAGAAGTTTTGATAAGTGTTTCCGTTTTTGAACAATGATATATGTCTTATTAAAACAGGATGTTTGGCCAGGGCAGTTAACACAGGAATGCTGATTATACCTAATGGGATATGTTGGAAAATTGTGATACTTTATGATTAGGTAAACATAACTATCCTAAAGAGAAACTGTATTGTCCTGAAGTGAACTTTTCTTATTTTGACATTGTGTTGGAGCGGAGTGACCTTCGCTGGTCCAGCTACTGATCCCACACAATAGCTATGATAAGGCATGAATCAAGTTTATATTGTGTGTATCAAATATCAGCAAAGATGTGAGGAACACTCTCATATGTTCTGTGTATAAATCCTGTGTGAATTTTGTATTCTTTGAACATTTGTGTGTAACTTGTTCCCTTGCTGCAAGAATAAATATTATACTCAGATTCATTTTCAGACAGTGTTCCTTACTTTATTTGATAACAGGATATCAGACAGAGGAAGCAGCTTGGCTTGAGTTTTGAGGATTTCCTCTGTCACAAGTGCAAAGTAAGATGTGATGGAAAATTTTAGGTCAGTTAATCATTAAACTGAGCAGCTTTCTGACTGACCAGACAGACAGAGAGAGACTGGAAGGAGCAAAGTGATAGCGGCAGGTCTCCCGCAGCTGAATACATTTTCTCCATCAGGATCAAATTCAGAATGAATATCCACCATGTTCTGCTGTTCTGCTTCTTATCAGGTGAGGACTGATTAGCTGACCATCTCTTTAATGCTGCAGCACACACTACTTTTGAACATTTTTCCAGGTTTTTCAGTTGCTGTATTCTTATTCATATGTCCTGTTGTTCGCTGATGTGTTCAGTTACTAGTTTCTGTTGCAGCATTTCAACAATCTAATCTAACTCATTGTCATCTCATTAACCTGCAGTCTGTTTTACAGTAAGTCTACAACACACAAAGTTCAAACCATCAGTATTCACTGTTCATCTTTTCAACAGCTCTGTGTGGTGGATTCTCTGGACTCGTCAGTGCAAAACCCCCCATTTTCACAGGACCTGAAGGAGGACATGGTACAATATCTTGCCACTTAAATGTGTCTGGAAGCAGGAAGTTTTTCTGTAGGGAAGAATGTAAAGAAGAAGACATTCTCATTAGAACAGATAAGTTCAGTGCTAAGAGTGGCAGATACAGCATTAGATACAAAAACAAAGGATCATCTGGAGGAAGTATTCTGTCTGTGACCATCACAAATCTGACCCAGTCTGACTCAGGACAGTACAGGTGTGGTTTGGGCACATCAGCAGTTCCAGATTTGTTCGAGGACTTTGAGGTCAGAATTTCAGATGGTAAGTTTCTACTTAAATTCATTAAAACTGATATATTTAGTATATTCACTATATTGTGGGACTTTTGGAGAGTAAGAATAAATGGAATCAAATAGAACCAAATTAAACAGTGGGAAGAATGTGAGTTATTTATGATATTTTATGTATTATTCTGATTATGATCAAATTGCTGCATTACCAATCAAAGACTGTGGTTGAACTGAGCAGCTCCCAGTGTAATTGTAGATATGTGTGCAGGATCATACGGGAAGTACAGATTGTAACTGTTGACTCTTCTTTTCTTTTTTTTTCTTTTTTTACAGCACTGGTGGATAGAAACTCTGGTTTTTTCCTCACTAATGTTGAAGGAGACAAAGTTCAATTTTCGTGCAGGGATGCTGTAAATAGTAGCAGAATGTTCCTCTGTAGGGGTGAATGTAAAAAACAAGAGGACATTCTCATTGAAACTGATAAGAACAAAGATCAGAGTGGCAGATACACCATTGAGTATAAAGAAGGATCTGCATTTGGACAGTATGTCACAATCACACAGGTGGTCAAGTCGGATTCAGGACGATACAGGTGTGGTTATGGCAGAGCTTTGTCTCCAGATTCGTACCACATGTTCCTGCTCCTTGTTGACAGTGAGTTTTTTCTTTTTTCATTGAAAGTCATGAAATATTTCTTCATAATCCATGTATTTTTCAACCTCCGTCCCATCAGCCTCCACACCAACAACAACACATAGTTTAAGCTCCAGTTCAGGAAACTCCAAACCTTCACCAGTTTTCCTTGAACCTACAAACCAGCCTACAGCTGCAGGTACACATAATGGAGTTGTAGATTCAAACATTCAGGCCAAGATGAAGAACTTAAACCCTTTTTCCAAACTTTACTGCTTTTATCAGCTACTTCTCCTTGCTTTTGAAGAAGAGTCTCCTATACAGTGTTTTTGAATTTAGATTTACATGAGCACAGGTTCAATATTTGGTTGTTATTTGTGTTTTCATTGTTCAAAGCTCCAACCACTTCAAAACCAATCAGGACTCTCCAACCTTTTTCAACCTCAGTCCCATCAGCCTCCACACCAACAACAACCCCCACACCAACAACAGCACAGAGTTTAAGCTCCAGTTCAGGAAGGTCCACAACTTCACCAGTTTTCCCTGAAACCTCCAACCAGCCTTCAGCTGCAGGTACACATCATGGAATTGTAGTTTCAAACATTGAGGCCAAGATGAAAAACTTAAACCCTTTTTCCAAACTTTACTGCTTTTATTGGCTACTTCTCTTTGCTTTTGAAGAAGAGCATCTCAAATAGAGGTGTTGAACGCAGATTTACATGAGCACAGGTTCAATATCTGGTTGTTATTTGTGTTTTCATTGTTCAAAGCCACAACCACTTCAAAACCAATCAGGACTCTCCAACCTTTTTCAACCTCAGTCCTATCAGCCTCCACACCAACAACAATACAGAGTTTAAGCTCCAGTTCAGGAACGTCCACACCTTCACCAGTTTTCCCTGAAACCACCAACCAGCCTACAGCTGCAGGTACACATCATGGAGTTGTAGTTCCAAACATTGAGGCCAAGATGAAAAACTTAAACCCTTTTTCCAAGCTCTACTGCTTTTGTTTGCTACTTCTCTTTGCCTTTGAAGGAGTCTCCTATACAGAGTTGTTGAATTTAGATTTACATCAGTACTGATTCAATGTCCAGTTCTTATTTGTGTTTTCATTGTTCAAAGCTCCAACAACTTCAAAACCAATCAGGACTCTCCAACCCTTCTCAACTTCTGTCCCATCAGCCTCCACACCAACAACAACACAGAGTTTAAGCTCCAGTTCAGGAAGGTCCACACCTTCACCAGTTTTCCCTGAAACCTCCAACCAGCCTTCAGCTGCAGGTACACATCATGGAGTTGTAGTTTCAAACATTCAGGCCAAGATGAAAAACTTAAACCCTTTTCCCAAACTTTACTGCTTTTGTTTGCCACTTGTCTTTGCTTTTGAAGAAGAGCCTCTCAAATAGAGCTGTTGATGCAGATTTACATGAGCACAGGTTCAATATCTGGTTGTTATTTGTGTTTTCATTGTTCAAAGCTCCAACAACTTCAAAACCAATCAGGACTCTCCAACCCTTCTCAACTTCTGTCCCATCAGCCTCCACACCAACAACAACACAGAGTTTAAGCTCCAGTTCAGGAAGGTCCACACCTTCACCAGTTTTCCCTGAAACCTTCAACCAGCCTTCAGCTGCAGGTACACATCTTGGAATTGTAGTTTCAAACATTGAGGCCAAGATGAAAAACTTAAACCCTTTTTCCAAACTTTACTGCTTTTGTTTGCTACTTTTCTTTGCTTTGGAAGAGGAGCCCCTCAAATAGAGGTGTTGAACGAAGAGTTACATGAGCACAGGTTCAATATCTGGTTGTTATTTGTGTTTTCATTGTTCAAAGCCACAACCACTTCAAAACCAATCAGGACTCTCCAACCTTTTTCAACCTCAGTCCTATCAGCCTCCACACCAACAACAATACAGAGTTTAAGCTCCAGTTCAGGAACGTCCACACCTTCACCAGTTTTCCCTGAAACCACCAACCAGCCTACAGCTGCAGGTACACATCATGGAGTTGTAGTTCCAAACATTGAGGCCAAGATGAAAAACTTAAACCCTTTTTCCAAGCTCTACTGCTTTTGTTTGCTACTTCTCTTTGCCTTTGAAGGAGTCTCCTATACAGAGTTGTTGAATTTAGATTTACATCAGTACTGATTCAATGTCCAGTTCTTATTTGTGTTTTCATTGTTCAAAGCTCCAACAACTTCAAAACCAATCAGGACTCTCCAACCCTTCTCAACTTCTGTCCCATCAGCCTCCACACCAACAACAACACAGAGTTTAAGCTCCAGTTCAGGAAGGTCCACACCTTCACCAGTTTTCCCTGAAACCTCCAACCAGCCTTCAGCTGCAGGTACACATCATGGAGTTGTAGTTTCAAACATTCAGGCCAAGATGAAAAACTTAAACCCTTTTCCCAAACTTTACTGCTTTTGTTTGCCACTTGTCTTTGCTTTTGAAGAAGAGCCTCTCAAATAGAGCTGTTGATGCAGATTTACATGAGCACAGGTTCAATATCTGGTTGTTATTTGTGTTTTCATTGTTCAAAGCTCCAACAACTTCAAAACCAATCAGGACTCTCCAACCCTTCTCAACTTCTGTCCCATCAGCCTCCACACCAACAACAACACAGAGTTTAAGCTCCAGTTCAGGAAGGTCCACACCTTCACCAGTTTTCCCTGAAACCTTCAACCAGCCTTCAGCTGCAGGTACACATCTTGGAATTGTAGTTTCAAACATTGAGGCCAAGATGAAAAACTTAAACCCTTTTTCCAAACTTTACTGCTTTTGTTTGCTACTTTTCTTTGCTTTGGAAGAGGAGCCCCTCAAATAGAGGTGTTGAACGAAGAGTTACATGAGCACAGGTTCAATATCTGGTTGTTATTTGTGTTTTCATTGTTCAAAGCTCCAACCACTTCAAAACCAATCAGGACTCTCCAACCCTTCTCAACTTCTGTCCCATCAGCCTCCACACCAACAACAACACAGAGTTTAAGCTCCAGTTCAGGAAGGTCCACACCTTCACCAGTTTTCCCTGAAACCTCCAACCAGCCTTCAGTTGCAGGTACACATCATGGAGTTGTAGTTTTTCAAACATTGAGGCCATGATGAAAAACTTAAACCCTTTTTCCAAACTTCACTGCTTTTGTTTGCTACTTCTCTTTACCTTTGAAGGAGTCTCCTATACAGAGTTGTTGAATTTAGATTTACATCAGTACTTTTTCAATGTCCGGTTCTTATTTGTCTAGGAACGTTCCACAGCAAAATTTCACATTAAATTCAAAACAAAAAGTGATTATAAGGTTTTTTCATTTTTATTTATTACTTTAGAATACATTTCAGCAGGTTTAATTCCTTTATGTACACTACTTACACTAATTGTTCTCTCTCTCTCTCTCTCTCTCTTGCTCTCTCTCTCTTTCTCTCCCCAGCTTTCTCAGATGCCCCTCACCCTACTTCTTCATATGTCCCTTCCTATTTATTGCCTCTGGTTGTATGTGTGCTTTTACTTGGTTTGTTACTGTTGGTTGGTTTTCTGCTGCTCCTCTACATACAGAAGACAAGGAAGAACAAAGAGCCGAAACACTGAGGTGAATCTCTTTAATTCTGTATGTCTCTGTCATGACAACTTCTGCCAACACGGTATAAAATGGCAGGAAAAGAATTTTAAAGTTTCACTGTAGATTGAATAGAAAATCTGTGATTTATCAAACTTTTTGATGTTAGATAGAAGTAGACAAAGAGCCGTCACATTTATAGCAACGTAGCACCTGTTGCTTTGGTATCATTTACTTTAGCTGGCTAATTAATATCAATCCTATGAGTTGGTTGGTTGAAAGCTTTGTACTATGCAGATGTTAATTGCCTTAATTGGAACAAATCTAAATAAAGTGAGATACAAACATCGCCATATGTATTTACTGTGTATGCATGCATCTTCTGTTCAATAATTAAATGAAAAAAAATGTTAAGTGACAATTATTCAGCCTTTTGTCTCATACTCATATCAGCTCGGTACCACATTTTCTAGCTGTGTAAAAGCCTGTTCAACAACCAGCTTCAGACAAGTGTTTTGAGACTGAATAATGTCCACAATCACACAGACTACATTCATCTTTTGGAGGGGGCAACTCCCAACCATGATTAACAGAGACATTTGTTTTCACTGACATTATATAAACACACACACACACACACACATATATATATATATATGTGTGTGTGTGTGTGTGTGTGTGTATACACATATATATGTGTGTGTATACATATGTATTATATGCCTGGACTCACTCAGGACTGTTGTTGAGAGACACATGCAATGTAAGATCTTAGACAATACCATACCAACCACCCTCTTCACAAGCAGCTGCAGCGTCTCATCTTGCTGTGCTGCAGAACAGAGAGGTTCAGAAGATCCTTTGTCCCCACTGCCATCAGGCTATATAACAGCGAAATGAAGTGGACTCATTTAATTATTATTGTTAATTATTTATTATCAACTATTATTATTATTATTACTAATGAGCTACTGGACACATGAATTTCCCCTAAGGAAGAAATAAAGTGTCTATCTGTCTATGTATGTGTCTATGTATCTATGTTTCTTTCAGTCCTATGACTGACTCCTGAAACATGCCCCTACAGCTTCATTCGTACCGGACCTGGGTTATTATGCTTTCAATAATGAACAATCATGGCTTCCTTAACTCTAGGCACAGAAACTACTTCGTTAGGTTTAGGGAAACGTCGTGATTTTGTTTAAAATACGCACTTCCGGTTAAAATAACTACTTCCGCAACATTAGACGATCTTTTTCGTCATTGTGACAATAATAACAACGTCGTTAACTTTGTCGACATACACTCTTCCACTTGGCAATCCCATTCCCTTTGCTCCTGTCATAATCACTACGGCCACTAGATGTCGCAAAAAAACGGAGGCTTAACTGGGGGTCATGATAACCTGCTGCATAGACGGCGGAGGGTATCACCGGCAGAGGTCGCTGTTTCTATGTTCGGGGCGGTAGGTATATGGAGTGTTATATAGAGGAAGTATGGGACCACAGACTCAACCCAAGCGCGTGCATGGGCGTCATAAAACATGAGTTTTATAGTAAAATTATGGGTGGAATGAATGTTAATAGCCTAACTGTTGGTGGGGAAAATAGCTCTCAGTTCCCCCAACTCTCTGAAGGCAAAGTCCAGATCCGGCCTGTACGTGGCAGCAGACAGACAGACAGAAGTTATGAAGGCAGACAGGCAGCTGAGGTCTCACCGCACCCAGACACAGTGAGACAGGACAGCGACGGTGTGTGTGCGGGCTGTCTGGGAGCGGTGTGAAGAGATCAGTGGCCCGGTTCGCCTGCTCTGGCCATGCGGGAAGAGGATGGGGGAAGAGCCAAGAGTTTCGCCGCTCAAGAACTTCGTGGCTGGGGGAGTCGGCGGAGCCTGTCTGCTGCTGGCCGGACACCCGCTGGACACCATCAAGGTGAGTGACTGTTGAGCAAAATGTGGTTTATATAGGCTGCAAGGCGACCTGTTCTTAAAAGAAGTTCAATCATCATTTTTAGAGGGTTTCACTAAAATGCTTCTGTGATCCTAATTTCCTTTCTTTTATAGCAGTTCTGTACATTTTATTCTGGGGTTTGTTTAGTTCACACAGAAAAAGTCAGTGATCAAGGTGTTGAGGGGATTATTGATAAATCAGCTTAAAATGTCACCAAGGCCATGTGGCTGCTACAAGAAAGACGGAGGAATGAGGCTGTAGAGTTGTGTGTGGCATAGTAGTATGAGATTGGTTATAAGACTGGGCTGCAAGTAACATTTTATTATGCTATATAATTGTAATTATAATTATAATTACAATTATAATTCCCCTGAGTCCTGAGGTGATTTGCTGATATGTATGTGGAGCCACAGTCCAAAACACGGCCAAACATTGAATCCTCACAATTGAGAAGCTTCAACATGAAAATTCATCACATTTTTGATTGAGAAATTCTCATTAATGAGCTGACAGATGTAATAACACTGCAGCCAGTGGTACAGGTCCACACAATCAGAATTTACAGGCTATCATGATACAGACAATCAACAGGATACAAAAAGGTTCACAGAAAATGTAAAATGTACATGTTGACCCAGATGTTCACCTCATCAGGTTTATAATTTAATAAAGAAGGGACCCTACAATGAACTTTTACAGGTCTGACCATGAGTTTTGACTTCTGTTAATTACACTACAGTAATCTGCTGAACATTTTCTTGATTAATCAATAAATTGCTTTTCCCAGATCTCAAAGTGATAGCTTCAGTTTTCTCCAAACCCCAAAGATATACAGTTTACACTTATATTAAACAGAGAAAAAAAAGTAAATTTTCTTCTTGAAAAATTACTTAAATGACTAATTATCAAATAGTTGCAGATGGATTTTCTGAGAAAAGCATTGAATCCTCACATTTCAGAAGCTGGAACCAGAGAATTTTAGATGACTTAAATGATTTACCTGTCAAAATACTTAATTTTCCTGTTGATCGACTAATCAATTAATCATTTTATCTCTAATAACCATGAGAAAAAATACAGCTCTGTTGTTTGGTAAAGAGACTGTCCTTCAGCTGGAGGCCACAGGTTCCTCTGCCCCGCTAAAGTGTCTCTGAGCAGAACATCAAATTCTTACCAAACCAACAGCCAAGCGCTGTGTTTGAATGGAGGTGGAGGAAAGAGAGGTGAGAGGAAAGGTTTTAAGGTGGTGTGGGGGGGTGATTGTGACACCTTTCTATTCATAGCAAAACTTTCCACCTCTTTACTCATACACTGGCTGTTGTCTGGTTCTCAAGGGGGGCCAACACTAACAGGGTGCATGCCATCCCATGGCATATAAGAGCAAAGGTTCCTTTTATACAGGCTTTAGGAAATGTCAGTCTGTCTGTTGATTACCATGAAATTTTGTAAAGACATTCATGATCCCCAAAGGATGAAGCCTAATGAGTTTGATGATCCCCTGACTTTTCCTCTAGCGCTACCAGCAGGTAGCTGTATTGTGTTAATTTACAAATGTAACCAATGTTAACATGCTAAGCCAAGATTGCAAATATGGTAAACATTAAGATAAGGGACAAAATATGCCAGAGAAACAAAAGCAATTAATTAATATTTATTGGAGCCTTAAACAGCTGCTAGTGTGTTTACTAAGTAGTTCTTTAGTGAATGTAACCTGCCTTCACCTGATGCTGCTTTATACACCAATACAGAAATGCAATGCTGTTTATATAAACGTGTCCTCATGTGTATTTCTGCTATTAATACTTTTTTGTTATCAATTTTATTTTTTTGTACTCAAGTCTCATTTGTAAATTAGATCTTGATCTCAATGTTACTTCCTGATTAAATAAAGTATATATACATCAATGTTTCAGGTGGTGCATTACACAGTGACCTTTTGTTAAGCTACTGATTGTCCATTTTATGTTGGAGTAATTTAACTAAATGCCAAATGTGAGTAAGTTGTATCTGATTCTCACAGGAGCTGTCAGACACACACATTGTAACCACCCTGTTTGTTTATCAATCATCAGACATTGATGGGTGTTTCCCTTATCTTGTAGCGCTTTCTTAACAATCCTCCCTTCCGAAATTCATGGTCAGAGCTCTGTGTGTGTGTGTGTTTGTGTGTGTGTGTGTGTGTGTGTGTGTGTGTGTGTGTGTGTGTGTATGTGTGTGTGTGTGTGTGTGTGTGTGTGTGGGTGGCTCACCTTTCTAATTAAACTCTGTTCTTCAGGTGAGGCTTCAGACGCAGCCCAAAGCCTCCTGCACGCAGTATGTGCTCTACACAGGAACATATGACTGCTTCCGCAAGACTGTGTCCAAAGAGGTCAACACATACACACACACAAACACACACACACACACACACACACACACACACACACACACAGTCGCAGAAGTCAAAGTCCAAAAAATCAAAAAAGGTTACAGTCTTCTCGCTCTAAACAGAACTGATCTTTTCATTGGAAGTGACGAGTGACGTTTAAATCATGTTTCATGTTCGTCGTCATTTATTCACCAAGTCTGTTTCCATTGCACTTTGTCACATTTAGTTTTTATCACACCAAAACTTTTTAAAATATTTTGACTCTTATTCCAATTCTTCCATTTCCACTCAGGTGTTTTTATGCTCAAATTGTTTTTTTTTCTGTGCATGTGTGTAGGGTATCCTTGGCCTATATAAAGGCATGGGGGCTCCCCTGGCGGGCGTGGCTCCTATGATGGCCATCAGTTTCTTTGGCTTCGGTCTGGGGAAACAGCTCCAGCAGACAGATCCTGACAAACCTCTGACGTTAGTAAAACAACACACTCACACAGTCACACACACACAGAGTTGTTTGCTTGAAAGTGTCTCTACAGCGTGATGGTAATACCTGGAATATGAGCTCTATATATAAGCATTTTTCTGTTGCCCTGCCCACTGCTACCATTCGCTTATTTGCAGCAACACACCCCCTCTACACCCCCTTCCTCATATTACCCCGCCACCTCCCACCGACCCTGTTGTTGTTATTAGCTCCTTTCATTTTGACCCCATCTGCCTCTCTCTCTATATATATATGTACAGTATGTACCAATGTCACACGTGCTGGAGACCACTGCTCTCTTCTATCTCTAGCTCTAGTCCTGGTGTTTGTCAAAACTGCATTCACTTCCCCTGCCTGGTGATGCTCCATGTAGATTTGTTTGTACATTTTACTGGAGGGAGAGGACATTTTGAAAGTTATTCTTCCTTCAGCTTCCTTTCTCCCTTTCCAACTATTGGATGGATTGCTATGGAATTTTCTATATACGTACATTCAGCCTAGATGATGAATCTTATTGACTTTGGTGATCCTTCGACTTTTCCTCTAGCACCACCATGAGGCTCACATTTGTGGTTCATAGTGAAATATCTCGACAGTTACTGGATGGATTGACATGAAATTTGATACACACATTCATACTCCCGTAAGGATGCACTGTGGCAACTTTGATGACCCTCTTGACTTTTCAGCTAAAACCTTATCAGGTTAAAATTTTATTTATCCAGTAGTTTGTTTTATGGTGAGATACCTGTAAAACCAATGGCACATCCACCACCCTCAGTTGTACCTTGTGTTTAGTGCTAATTGGCATGCTAACCCACAAACTTAGATGGTAAACATCAAAAGCATCTTTAAAAGCTTATCTAAACAGTGGATCAAGTGACAGAGAATTATCACCTGACTCTGTATCTTCCGTCAGCTCTCTGAAACAAACTCTATTCTATTCTCTTCTCTTCTGTTCTCTTCTCTTCTCTTCTATTCTATTCTATTCTATTCTATTCTGTGCAGGCACACTCAGATCTTCCTGTCTGGCTGTCTGGCAGGGGTCTTCACTACAGTGATTGTGGCTCCAGGAGAGAGGATCAAATGTTTACTGCAGGTAATGTGTTGGACTTGCACACATGTACCTTTGACTTCCTCTTTGTCTTTTTTAACACATAGATTTTCATGATTCTTCTTAACATAACACATGTACACATGCATGTGTGACTGATTATTTCAGATTAATGTTTGTTTTTTTCCTGCACTGGGTGTTTATTTATAAATTGAGTCAAAGAACTGTTTTATTCCAATGAATTTAACAGCTAGAGAGCCAGATGTCTCCCTCAGGAGTTGGTGGAGACCAAATACAGAGATAAAAGAGAGGGAATACTGGACTTAGATTCACCAGTAGGTTCGACATATCAACTTAAAAGGCGATGAGAAGTCAGTGGCCCCCAAGTGGCCAAAAAGAACAGTTAATGCATGTGTCATCCATCCATTATTCATTTTATCTTATCTTTATAGGATCGCGGTGTGTATCCCACCTGACATTGGGCGACAGACAGTTCCCCGTCAATCACAGGGCTGATATATTCCGACAGCTATGGGCACTTTAGATTTAGACTTTAGATCAATTAACCTTATGTGTATGTTTTATGAATGTGGGAGGAAGCAGGAGTTCCCGGAGTGAAGCCACGCAGGCACGGAGAACAACTCTACCCAGAACCCAGAACCTTTTCGCTTTGAGGCGACAGTGCTAACCACTGCACCACAGTGAGGCCCCTTAATGCACGTTTCAGTTTAACTAAAAATATTGACGTATGTTTTCCAGGTGCAGGCTAGCAGTGGTAGGTCAAGGTATGCAGGTCCACTTGACTGTGCAGTCAGGCTCTATAAGGAGCAGGGGATCCGCAGTGTCTACAAAGGGACTGTGCTTACTCTCATCAGAGGTACACTTATCTGTGGTGTGTGTGTGTGTGTGTGTGTGTGTGTGTGTGTGTGTGTGTGTGTGTGTGTGTGTGTGGTGTGTGTGTGTGTGTGTGTAAAAGCCTTGATAAATGAAAGCATTGTGTGATTGTTGAATCCAAAGGCCACCATGGATTTACAGCCTCACATGTTGCCCTTCTGTTCCTCTGTCTGTTAGATGTGCCTTCTAATGGTCTGTACTTCCTGACATACGAATACCTCAAAAACTTCCTGACACCTGAGGGTCAAAGGTGAGTAACCATGGATACAGTGAAGACATTTATAAAGTACAAGTACAAAGATCTTTCACCTTGATTGTATGTGCATCTGTGTGTTTTTGTGTTTAGTGTGTCTCAGATCAGCACTCCCAACATCCTCCTGGCCGGTGGTGTAGCAGGAATACTAAACTGGACGATCGCTCTTCCTCCAGATGTCCTCAAATCAAACTTCCAGACAGGTTAGAGCCAGAGTCAGCATAAGATTAGTAAGACTATGTACTCAAACCTCCTGTGCTGCATTCTATTGTACATGGAGAAACTTAGTTTAAGGAGCAGCTCAACAGTTTGAGGAATAGGCTTTTGAAACATGACACTTGAAAATCACCCAATACACCTTAAATGTCAATATGACAACTTTGAACATTCATTTGTTTTTATTAGCTCTCTACATGACATACGCTTTAGTGATTATCGGATCTTCAAGCACTTTGAATGTTTATATATTTCAATTGAATTATGTGAACTGTAGATATTTTATTTCATCACTTGGAGAAAAAAAGTATAGGAGCGTCCTTCCTGTATGCTACACCTTTGCTCCTATCTGTCCGTTACATATGGAACTGCAGCTGGCAGCCTGTTAGCTTAGCTTAGCATAATGACTAGAAGCAGGGCGAAACAGCTCTGGGTAAAATCCTACTTTGCCCATGTGGCACTCTGTCCGCTGTAGGTGCACAACTGGGATCAAACTGGTGTCCAAATTTTGACGATAAAACCTTAAATCTCATCCATCTACCTCTGCTAGAAAACATGTTAGAGAATACACAGAAAATGCAGTTAACTGTTATGGCCCATTGATAAAAACTATCATACACACATCAATTGCAAAAGAGAACATTTTCTCTCCTGTAACTTTGTGTGTGTGTGTGTGTGTTTGTGTGTGTGTGTGTGTGTGTGTGTGTGTGTGTGTGTAGCTGCAGATGGGAAGTACAGAGGTCTGGTTGACGTCCTGAGAACACTGCTGCGAGAAGAAGGACCTAAAGCTCTCTATAAGGGATTTAACGCTGTCTTTCTAAGAGCCTTCCCTGCCAACGCAGTAATTCTGACCTCTTACATTGCTCTCATATTATACTCTTATTATTATATTTATACTTCCTGATAACTACAGGCAAACACCATCATCTGACTTTTTTTTCTTTACTGAAATACGATGTTTCTTTCTTCTTCCTCTCTCTCTCTCAGGCCTGTTTTCTAGGATTTGAGGTGGCACTAAAGGGATTAA
Organism: Seriola aureovittata; assembly: GCF_021018895.1. Classification (NCBI taxonomy): domain Eukaryota; kingdom Metazoa; phylum Chordata; class Actinopteri; order Carangiformes; family Carangidae; genus Seriola; species Seriola aureovittata. The sequence continues at coordinate 24,942,081 of NC_079372.1, forward strand.
ACATGCTTGCACCCAGTTGGTGAGATAAGCCAGTTTGTCTATAACTGGCCGCCAGTCTGGACCAGCCTGTTGCAGAGACAAAGCTCTCTTCTGAGTTGCGTCTGTTAATTCGTACATTTCATGGATGGTGAAATGTAAGGAATTTTTGTATACTTAAATGTATTTTTACATTTAATTTTACAAATTAATTATTTTAATTGTCATTCTTTGTAACCATGATTTTATCCTCACTTTTTGTGAGCAGTGGTATAATGTGTACACACATTTACGAATGTATGATTTTGAGATATAGAGTGTTTGTTAATATTCTCACTTTTCTTACAAACTAATTATGATGTTTGTAAAATGTCAGATAATAAGTTTGGACCCATTTAGTTTAATAAGGATTTAAATATGTTTTTAATCTATAAGCTCTTCCAAAAGTCAGTGTGAATTTATCTGGGGGTGAGTGGGTTTGTTTGGCCTATGTACAGGCACGGGGGAGTTTTATAAGCTTTGTGAATAAAGTGTTTGATTAAAGAATTTGCAATTTGCAATATAAATAGTGTGTCCGCTGTTAACAAATCTTTAGGCCCTGTCTTGCGGAGGAAACATTATGCTTATTAATAATAATAATAATAATAATAATCAACTTTATTTGTATAGCACCTTTCATACAAGAAATATAGCACAAAGTGCCTTACAACAAACACATGGCATGTATCCAGTGCATCACCTGAAAACATAAAATGAACATAAAAACATATTAAAAACATTGATGTAAAATGAAAAACATTAAAGACATTAATGTAAAATGAGGTGGAATAATAATAAATAATAACATAAAATAAAATAAAGATTACATAGAAAGCCTAAAATCAGTAAGACATCAATACTTACAGTATAAAGACGTTGAAAAGAGGATTTTGAGGGACTCAAGTGGGCATCACAGCTCATTTTCACTACCTAGTGGGCCAAACCAACCCTGATTTACCCTAGATCCAGGCAGCAAGGTCATAGTGATCTTTATTGATCAAAAAATTTACATTGGGATTACTGAGGGCAAATCTGCAGGTGTGCAGAAAAGAAAAAAGAAAGGGGCAATATTTCTATCTAGTGTTGTATTAGTCTAAGTAAGTATCTGCTGTGTGAGATGGCAAATCTCCAACAAAATCCTGTGTGATATATATATTCTGTGCAAAACTCATCACCAGTCAAGCTAAAGTTATTCCAGGTGAATTCTCCATAAAGGGAAACTCAAACGAGGAACAGGAGCTTTACATAGAGGCGCTTAACCTTTGGCCTAATTCACAGCCTCCATTACCCATAAATCCACATTGCTCAACACGGAGCGGGTTGGGGACTAAACATATCAGTATATATGAAGCTTTAACTCGTCAGCATAAAGTGAAGAGCAAAGGGCGCTCGATACATACAAAACATCTGAAGATAGTAAGTTAAACGACACAATTTCTGAAGACTACAGTACCCAGAATTCGATGCGACTAGCTTTCAGTTCCGGTGTCAGTGACCATCAAACTGTCAGCAAGAGAAAGGTGAAGTTGAGGTAAGTGTTTAACCCCATGTTGTTGTTTTTTATTCAGTTCCCAAGTTATTAATATTTTTAAATGTATTAAATACGGCTTCGTAGAGCTACACAACATGTTATATGTTTGTTAAAGTACGTTAAAGTAGGTAAAAGAACCGTTAGTTGGCTAATTTCGACCACAGAGACCAGAGAAGCAGCAGATAGCCGTTCATTGACTTGTGTCAGTGCAGCTACTGAGTGACGGTAAAGCTAAAAACGGCTGCTCACGCCTGTATAAACCGGTTTATAATTTTTTTTTTTTTTACAGGCTAAACGTTATATGTCTCTCCGAGCTGAGTGAACTTTGGCTAACAGGCTAATGCCAGCTAGCTGTTGTACATTACCCTGAATATTTTGACCTGAGACTCGGGTGAAAATATAGTAACAGATTAGATGTTTGGGTTTAACAACAGCTGATTGAAATAAGGGATTCAGGTTGAACTATGCTCTCACATGCTGCATATCCCTGAGCAGAGGTGGACAAAAACACAAAGCTTCATTACTCGAGTCACAGTATAGATCCTCCTGGTCAAATATTTCTCAATACAAATGAAAGTTGTTCAGTCAAAGTTTTACTTGTAGTCAAAGTACTGGAGAGCTTGGCTTTTAAAAATATTTAAGTATTTAAAAGTAAAATTTGTCCTGTGCCACATTTACAGAACCTAATAAATCTGAAACAATCTACTGAAGCGACAGCTGACTGTAAAACACGTAGAATAAAAAGCTTGTAGGATTTAATGCAGTGTCTATAGAATTAACCATAAAAACACAAGTGTATCAACAAAAGGAAAAAGGACACCCAGTGTAATTTTCTTATTTCTTTTTTTTTTAAGTCAGTGATGAAGTTTGGTCGTGGTAAACACAGCACTCATTTAAAAGTAAATGAATCTTTCTTTATTTCTAAAAGTTTAAGAAGAATCTTCTGCCTCATGTTTATCTAACGTAGCCATCATTAGGAGACTGGTTCAGAACGAGCTGAGTTCAACATGACTGACAGTGTATTGCCTGTGATTGTTTTTTCTCCTGTAACAAACAAAGCATATGGTCTATCATATTTTCAAAATAAAACAAAATTCATTCACTGAATAAAAGCTGCTTCAAAGTAATGAGTATTTCATAGAAGTGTAGTGGAGTCAAATTTGTCTTTTAAGTGTAGTGGAGTAAAAATTATAAGTTTCCAAAATGAATAATACTCAAGTAAAGTACAGATACTTGACAAATATACTTAAGTAAAGTACCCAGGTAAATGTAAATTGCACATTTGTGTTTAATCATACATTATTCATTTCAGTTTTTTAAGTAAATATTATGAAAATTTACCTGTTCCAACTTCTCAGATATGAATATTTGATCGTTTTCTATGAGAATAAACTGGTTATCTTAGTCAAGGAAAACAAGACATTTGAATTAGGCATTTTGCTCTATGGGAAATTTGAAACAGGCATTTTTAATTATTTTTCTTTCATTTGAAAAACCAAATGATAAATGATATAAAAATAATTTACAGATAAATGGATAAAGTAACTAATTGTTAGTAGCTGTTGTTACAAGGTACAGTTCCAAGGGCCCAAGGGGTCAGGGGGCCCGGTGTTGAACCAGAACAATCATAGAACCAAAAGGAGACACAAACCACGTAAACAAGGAAAACAACCACAGAGGAATTTAAAGAAACACAAAATGGGTGTGACTTGACATATAATGAATAGAAAATAGACCCCAAAAAACAACTGAAAAGAGCCAAAAGAAAAAGTAGACACACAAAACAACTAAAAAGAGACAAACTAACCACACAAAGGTAAAATGACACAAAGCAGACATGATTTGACTCAAAATGACTACAAAAAGAAGCAAAGTGACCACATAAATAAAAAAACAATTAAAAAGATGCAAAACGAGTGAAAGTAGATGAAAAAATTAGTAAAAAGATTCAAAATAACTTGTGTCTCTTTCAGTCTGAGGGTCTTGCCCTTATGTAGGAGGGGTGATGGGCCTTTTACATGTCCAGAACATATGCAACATCTCAAAGAGAGGTTTATGAGGTTATTGTAAACTGTATATTCAGGAGCAGACTAAACCCTGTTACATGAGCTAGTCAGACACTGAGCGACAGAGCAACAGCAACAGTTGAACCCAGGCTCTCTGTTAGGCAAGGTAACTGTGAAGACATCTATGACTTTGGTGTCATTATTTTTAAATACAGAGCACACAAGAAATTAACCTGCTTATAAGAAAAAAAAACAATTTCAGCCTTGTGTTAAGTTTTCCTCTGGCTGTTTGTTGTTGTGTTTGGGTTGTGTCAGGTTAATGTGTGTGGATGTAGTGTCTGTGGAGAGCTGTGATGCCCCTGGAGGTCAGATGGCCATTCCCACAATGCCCTGCGTTGGCATGGAGGATCTCCAGCTCACTGATCATGGGCATGGTGGGCTCCTATTCCTACTTCTGGACCAGTAAGTTGGAATATGTGCGCACACACACACCAACACATTACCAATACGCCAAATAGCTACAAGAATATTCTCACTCTCTAACTCAGGTTTCCAGCCTTTTTCTCAGCTCACTGATTCTCATTTTCTCTCTCTCCCTCCCAATCTCTATATCTTCAGAGTACATGAACTGCTTGACAGTCCACAACCACGAGGTTTTGTTGAACCTGATTGACCAGAGACCCTCTGACACGCCCCTCATCACTCTGTGCAATCACCAGTCTTGTATGGATGACCCACATATTTGGGGTAAGGACAGACCCACAATTTAAAATCACATGAGTCAGTCGGCAACATCAGAAATAATTGTGCGTGTTTTGTGGCAGGTGTTCTGAAGCTCAGACATTTGTGGAACTTCAACAAGATGCGGTGGTGAGTTTTATAATTTCTACAACGCTATCACTCAGAAATAGTAGAAAATTGTTTGATTTTGTTTTGTTTTGTTCTTTTGTTATTTTGGATAATGAATAATTACCTGCTTGTGACTGGACAGGACCCCAGCAGCATCTGACATCTGCTTCACAAGAGAGCTGCACTCTAGATTCTTCAGCCGTGGAAAGTGTGTTCCTGTCTGCAGAGGTGAGTGTTGCACAGTTGTTTCATTATCCCCCAACTTTGTATTACTGTCTGTTGAATGAACCATTGTGTTGTCTTTAGGTGATGGTGTTTACCAGAAAGGTATGGATTTTGTTCTGGAGAAACTGAACAGAGGAGAATGGGTGCACATTTTTCCAGAGGGTATGTTAACCTTCCTGCTCACAGCTTTTTCTGTTTTTTATTTAGTTTTTATTATAGTGGAAAATAAGCACTTCTGTCTTGTTCTTTTTTTAAACAGGCAAAATCAACATGACTGAAGAATTTATACGACTAAAATGGGGTAAGCACGGTGCAAGTTTGTGCCACTGTAATGACAACTTACAGTATAATACTGCACATATTGAACACATACAGTAAGAAAACAGTAGATCACACTTGAAAGATGAACGTTGTTTATAACTTACTGATACAATCCTGTATATTGACCCTTTGCACTTTGCCTGCATGTCAGTTTTCAGTGTTGAAATGATTCTGTTTCAGAAGCTCAGTGAGATAAAATATCTGTTTTGTGTTTTAGGTGTGGGTCGGTTGATAGCAGAGTGCTCCCTTAATCCGATTATCCTGCCGCTCTGGCATGTGGGTGAGTAACCCACCACCACAGTACACACCACACGGGACAGCACACTGGAGGCCCGCAGGCCACAACTGGCTCACCAGCCATAATATCATAATTTATGGATTACTTGTCCCTGCCAACAGAATACAACAATAGACAATACAACACGCATATAGTACAAATTGAAAAAAAAAATTTTTTTTTTTTTTTAATCTACTAACGACATCTGATCAGCCCAGTACAAAGTCATGTCAATTTAATAGGTTAATAATCTGTTTTAGCAATTGTTAAGCAATGAAACATCCATGGTTTCACATCTAAGTAAGTCAATCCAAAAATAACTCTGGTCCATCTAAACATCTGGTTATCGGTTGGCAAACGATGTCGGCAGTTGACAGATCTCTCGAGTATGGCACCGAGACAGAGGCAGGTGTAAAAAAGCAAAAATGTCATTTTGATGCCAGAATGTTTTGAAGACGTGAGGCTTGTGAAAAAATGGGTCCAAAATTTGTTTCGGTGACTATGAAGTGAAAGAATCTGTGATAATCTGTGATCTCGTTCACTTCGCCCATTGGAATGAATAAACTCAGACCTGCTTCTGGTCTCCTAAAGGGGCGGGAAGGTGGAGAAAGCCACATGACACGGATATAGGAAATAATCGGAAATGAAGTGCCTCGGTTTCTCTACTGTTTCTGATTATACTTTTATCCATGTTGAGAGTAAATGACAGATTCAAACAATCACACATCATGCCACAGGCTGTAGTGTAGTCTCTTCCTCTTTAGCAATTTTGCAAGAAAGGTCTTTTTTTTCTTTCTTTTTTTTTTTTTTTTTTGCAGGAATACTAATTTGAAGCTATTGTGAGCTTTTATTCTAAAAAGTTAATTGGACAACCCCCAGACCATTTTGAGCGCATTGCTGGCATTTATGTTGTTTTATGTTATTTTTGACTGGCCCACTAACTTGGTGGCCCACGATGGCCAGTCTGATAATGAAACAATCTATAGTGCAAACAACAATAAAATCAGAAATGGACTTTCACTGTCAGCGCTCCTCTCCTGTGACAGCCTGTTTTTATGTTCACAGCAAGTTGTTCTGTTGCATTTTGAGATTATTTTCTATTAAATATTGAAGTGTATGAATAAGTGTTTTTGGCGTGCCTGACCAAGTGGCGCTATCCATGGTACTGAAGGGGAGATTTCATTCTGGCATTAAATTAAATTAGCATTTAACCTTTTGTTTTGTTGTGTATGATCACATCCCCCATGTGTCTGCATGAGGGAAGACCCGGCACATGGTTGGACCAGAAAAGAAGTCTTATACTTACTCTTGTTTAAAAAGGGTTAAGCAAAATATTTATGAGTCTTCAGTAGGAACTAAATAGAAAGTATTGATGCACTAACACATTATTGGTTTTGGTCTTTTCATGGGATTTGTTGACATTAAAAACAAATGAAAGTAGAAACCGATTAATGCCGAATTGAAAAACAACAGAGTGATCAGCTCATCACAGGGGATGTAGGTGCTGAGGGAACATTGATTACTTCATATAAAAATCAAATAAGTGTCCTTCTCTCTGTTCTACTTTTGCCTCAGGTTTGAATGATGTCCTGCCAAATGTGACGCCCTACATTCCTCAGACCGGCAAGGTAGGAACATTCACATCTAAGCCCAGCAATGTTTTTACATACAATGTTTTTATTTATCATGGCTTTTTGTCAGTTGTGACAGACTGTTGTCATAACTGGTGGTTTACTTTCAGAAAATCACAGTCCTGGTGGGGAAACCATTCAGTGTGAAAGAGCTTGTTGAATCCCTTCGAGCTGAAAACAAGAGTCAGGTGTGGACAGAGTAGATTTCATTTATGTATTTTAAAAACTTAACTATATTTCATTATGAAGTTCATAACAAATTTCTGACATTAATCAGACAAAACAAGGCACTTGAAGATGTCACAATTAACTTGTGATGGGCATTTTTTGCTATTTGCTGACAGGGTGTAGATCATTATAATATTCCTTTTTGTTAACATCCGTCCTGTAACCAACAATTATTTTCATCAATGTTTATTCTGCTTATTATTTTCTTGATAAGTGTATACAATCATGGCAATAACTGATAAACTAATCTATAATAAAAATGATTATTATTAGCTGCAGCTCATCTGTGATTCCTTATTCCTTAGCCACATTTTCTGTAGTGTAACAAATGGTCTGAAACTAGGCTAAAATGGTTGTGTCCAGGAAATGTATGTAAATGTAAATGTAAACAAATATGTCTGCCTGGCAATCCAATACTCAAAGACATAAATACATGTCATATGAAACAAAGAAAACCAACAAACCCTCACATTTGAGGAGGAGGAACCAGCAAACGTTTGAAAAAAAAAAAAATTATTAATCATCTCTCAAAAGAGTTTCCAACAAATTCTCTGGTGATCATCCAATCCTCTAATCGGCTAAAGGTTTGATCTGCAGTTAGCATACCTGATTTGTGATAGGGTAAAGTGTCACACAAGCAGATTATTAACGTATATTTGTAACATGTTTTTTCACTCTCTAAATTTTCCTTTCAGGTGGAAATGAGAAAGAACTTGACTGATTTCATCCAGGCAGAGTTTCGGAGCCTGAGAGCCCAGGCTGAGGCCCTCCATGGGCAGATACACATCAAATCCTGAGTCCCAGCCATCCTGCTTTTACACTCCTCACAGCCAACCAGACTTATGATCCTTTACCCCAAAACTGAGGCCAACGCCTTCGATACAGGACTGTTTTTACCTCGATTTTTGGTATCCACTCCTGTCTTTTACTTGACTGGAGCACCCAAAAAACAGGCTTTTTTTTGCAAATTCTTCTCCTTTGTAATTCAGCTGTTGTTAAAAGCAGGCATCATATTTATAATTGATTTAGTAACGTCAGTAGCTGGGATGGGCTTCAGTCCACTGCCACACAACAGGATAAACAGTTTAGAGAATAAATAGATGGATGATTGAGTTACTTTAATTCATACCAATCAATGTTGTGTGATCTATATGCTGCCAGTCACTGAACTGGTCCTGGATACTGAAGGATTTTGAATGTTTGTAGCTTCTAGTCTGAATTTCTACAGTAGTTTGGCCATGAAGTGTCATTGTTATCATTGCATCGTGTTACTAATTTAACTCGCTGTGGTTCAGCTGTTATATAACTGGTACCATCAGACAGTTCAGGGTCCAAGGAATTACATCAATTATGGACGATTCCGCGCCTCATTACTTATGCCCAAAGCCAACATTCAGTGCCAGTACAGGAAGTAGTGTATCCTTTATGTAGAGAGGTGAAAAGTAAGGGTGTGGTGGATGGGTGTGCACCACATCGTATTCATATGCTAGACAATGATCTTTCTCTAACCTTCAAGTTATAATCCTAAAGATTTCAGTCTTTTTTTTCCAGGTCCCAGAACATTCATGGAGCAGCTACTACTGTATCAGTTTGCATAAGAGCCAAACAGACTCACAGATTTTAAATGAAGAAGAAGCCAATAATCTGTCTTTCTGCACCATGCAGCATAAGCAACTTTGATCTGATTTCATGCTGCATTCGTCAAAAGCATTTTTTTTTTTTAATCCAGATGTTAGAGATTGAACTGTAGACAGTGAGGCTGATATTAGTGACATAAAGTACATTCATGCATCATTTGCAGTGAATTCCTCCTGCATGTGAAGGAAATTTAACGCAGCGAAGGATTATTGGACTCAATACAATGAAAACTACTGTGTAGAGCGGAAACCACACAATGTAAATACATTGTATTAGTAGTAGTCGGCATATGCAGAAAATGTAGAAAGCAAGACTTTAAAAATGTTGGCATTGGATGTAACAATAAGTAAATAAATAACAGTTATTGAACGTAATTTAGGGCTTTGCAGAATCGTCCAATACTGATGTTCTTGTTTGGGGTTATGGTCGTGTTAACCTGTTACCCCACTTGTAGCAGAACTTTTTACAAAGCTGCTGTTGTAACATATAAGTATGCAGTGTGCTCCTCTGTGCATGTACACATGGAGTAATACAGATTTAGTATTTATAATTACTGGAGAAGTAAATCAGGAAGTCAGGACAATACTTTCATAGCAGAGTAAATGATTGTGAGGATATGACAATGGTAATTGTACCATTTTATGTTTTGCTTTTATTAGGTCCTCGGAGCTTTAAACCAGTTATACTGTCCATAACATCACCATGTGCCCTGCTGTCTTTGTAAACCCTCTGTAGTTCAAATAATTTCTTACTATTGTAGATTGTACTTTTTTCAGAACTATTAAAATGCAACGTTTTCTGTTGATCCGCTCAACGTCTGAATGCTATCACAGATGTATATAACTTATTTTATCACAGAGGTCAGTGGCTTTTATAAGGGAGGAATTTATATGGGAGGAAAGGCCAGGGCTAAGTGATCAGTGTTTTGTTTTTTAATAAATGTATTGCCTTACTGTGATTACCACTCTTTCCTACTGTAAGTGAATGCCAATAAAATGTTTGACTTTTCTAAATTTTAACAGTGTATCATTTGACTGGTGAAAGTGCTGCAATCCCGTTGGCCCATGTTTACTGGCTCTTATGAGACTGAGCCCTCACCTTCCAACTCAGCAGCAAATGATGAAAACATGTCATCAACATTAATGTCATTAAAATTAATGGTGACCCTCCAGAAGTGGTCATTGTTGCCTTTATCCCTTGTAGCCTGGGTTAACTCTGTAAAGATGAACATCCTCCCCAAACTGTCCTACCCTTTTCAATGCATACCCATTATTATTATTGGGCTAATCAACCTTAGAGTAATTCAGCTTTGGATCCATTTGTAGAGGTATCTGCTCCTCCCTCGTGGCTGCATATGGAAGCTATTTCCACTAAGCCTGCCTTGTTGACAGCCCTTATTCATCTTAAGTCTACTATGACGATTTGGAAACAATTCAGACACCATTTTGGTGTACAGACCTTTTCCCTCTCAGCTCCAACATCAGCCAATCCAGTTTTTCATCCTTCACTGATAAAGCGTTCTCCTTATGGTCCACCTTTGGCATTAAGATTTTTGGTGACCTATACATTAATAACACCTTTGCATCATTTCAGCAGCTCTGTAAGAAGTTTAATTTATCTAAACATCATTTCATTAGGTACTTACAAATCCATAGTTTTATTTGTAGTTTTAGCTGTCATTTTGCCAATCTCCCGGAGCCCTCACCTATTGACTTTCTCTTAACCCCATTCCCCTCCACAAATTGTTTGATCTCACATTTATTCGATGTTATTCATGTCCTGTTAGTTTCAGTTGACATAACAATGCAACTTGTTATACAACATTTTGGCATTTCTGTGTAGTAGAAACAACAATCAACAAATCTGAAAAAAAAATGAATGGTGATTCATAACCCTTTGTTTACACATTCAGCAGGTACAGAGCAACAAGACGATTTATGTCTTGTGGTGTTGTGTCACCTGATGAATCTCAGTCCAATATTCAGTCTCTTTTTGCTGGTTGTTTGGTCTCCACCAGCTCCTGCGGAAAATATATGGTTCTTTAACTGCTAAATGTTCTACTATGTTCACCAACTGCCCTCTGACTGTGTCTGTCTATTTGCTGCTGAGTGTACAGTGAGTTTATATGGCTGCCTGCTGTGACTGAGAACCATGCTACCAGCCAAAACAATGAAATTGGAATGGACAGAGGGTGAGGCATACTATGTCAAAGAAATGTCATAGCATATTATGGCATAACAATATTGAAGCATAAAACATTATATTATAATATAGAAGAAAAGGTCATGAAATGTTAAGGTATATTAAGGCATAAGACATGAAAAGTCATAATTTAATGTGGTATAAAACGGCATAAAATCATAGTAGGCATGAACAATGTAGTGTAGTAAGGCATGAATATATCAAAAAACGTCACAGTATACTTGGGCATTGAACGTCATGTATAGTGAGGACTAAAAATTATACTATGGCATAAAACATCATATTATAGTAGGAAATTAAACGTCATAGTATAATAACGCATAAAAAGTCAAAAGATTTCGTAGTATAGTAAAGCATAAAATGTTATATTATAATTTAAAATAAAACTGTCAAAAATGACATAATATAATAAGAGCATAAAATTAAAAATAAAAATATGCATAGTACAGTAGGGAATAAAAAAACATGGTATAGTAAGGCATAAGAGGTCATAAAAACGACATAGTGTAGTAAGGCATAAAAACTCATTAAAACGTCATAGTACAGTAAGGCATGAAAAAGACATACTATGGTAGGGTATGAAAAGTCCTAAAAATGACATAGTATAGTAAGGCCAAAATAATCCATTGTAACGTCATAGTATAGCAAGGCATAAAAAGTCATAAAAATGACATAGTTTAGTACGGCACAAAAAGTCATGGTATAGTAAGGCGTAAAATGTCCTAAAAACGTCATAATATAGTGAAGCATAAAAAGTCACAAAAATGACATAGTATAGTAAGGCATAAAAAGTCATAGTATAATAAGGTATAAAAAGTCATAAAAACATCATAATGTAGTAAGGCATAAAAAGTCATAGTATAGTAAGGCATAAAAAGTCATAGTATAATAAGGCGTAAAAAGTCATAAAAATGTCATAATATAGTACGGCATAAAAAGTCATAGTATAATAAGGTATAAAAAGTCATAAAAACATCATAATGTAGTAAGGCATAAAAAGTCGTAGTATAGTAAGGCATAAAAAGTCATAGTATAATAAGGCGTAAAAAGTCATAAAAACGTCATAATATAGTAAGGCATAAAAAGTCACAAAAACGACATAGTATAGTAAGGCAAAAAAAGTCATGGTATAGTGTGGCATAAAAAGTCATAAAAAGTCATAGTATAGTAAGGCACAAAAAGTCATGGTATAGTGAGGCATAAAATAGTCATAAAAAGTAATAGTATAGTAAGGCATAAAAAGTCACAAAAATGACATAGTATAGTAAGGCACAAAAAGTCATGGTATAGTGTGGCATAAAAAGTCATAAATAGTCATAGTATAGTAAGGCATAAAAAGTCACAAAAATGACATAGTATAGTAAGGCACAAAAAGTCATGGTATAGTGTGGCATAAAAAGTCATAAAAAGTCATAGTATAGTAAGGCATGAAAAGTCATATAAACGACATAGTATAGCAAGGCAAAAAGAGTCATAAAAAGTCATAGTATAGTAATGCATAAAAAGTCATAAAAACGTCATAATGTAGTGAGGCATAAAAAGTCATAGTATAGTAAGGCATAAAAAGTCACAAAAATGACATAGTATAGTAAGGCACAAAAAGTCATGGTATAGTAAGGCATAAAAAGTTATAATATAGTAAGGCATAAAATTTCATAAAAATGAAATAGTATAGTAAGGCATAAAAAGTTATAAAAACGTAATCGTATAGAAAGGCCTAAAAAGTCATAGTATAGTAAGGCATAAAAAGTCATAGAAATGACATAGTATGGTAAGGCATAAAAAGTCATAATATAGTAAGGCATAAAAAGTCATAAAAACGTCGGAGTATAGTAAGGCATAAAGAGTCATAAAAACGACATGGTATAGTAAGGCATAAAAAGTCATAGTATAGTAAGGCATAAAGAGTCATAAAAACGACATGGTATAGTAAGGCATAAAAAGTCATAGTATAGTAAGGCATAAAAAGTCACAAAAATGACATAGTTTAGTAAGGCACAAAAAGTCATGGTATAGTAAGGCATAAAAAGTTATAGTATAGTAAGGCATAAAATTTCATAAAAACAACATAGTATAGTAAGGCATAAAAAGTCATAGTATAGTAATGCATAAAAAGTCATAAAAACATCATAATGTAGTAAGGCATAAAAAGTCATAGTATAGTAAGGCATAAAAACAACATAGTATAGTAAGGCATAAAAAGTCATAGTATAGTAAGGCATAAAAAGTCATAAAAACGTCATAGTATATTAAGGCATAAAAGGTCATAAAAATTACATAGTATAGTAAGGCAAAAAAAGTCATAAAAACGACATAGTATAGTAAGGCATAAAAAGTCATAAAAACGTCGGAGTATAGTAAGGCATAAAGAGTCATAAAAACGACATGGTATAGTAAGGCATAAAAAGTCATAGTATAGTAAGGCATAAAGAGTCATAAAAACGACATGGTATAGTAAGGCATAAAAAGTCATAGTATAGTAAGGCATAAAAAGTCACAAAAATGACATAGTTTAGTAAGGCACAAAAAGTCATGGTATAGTAAGGCATAAAAAGTTATAGTATAGTAAGGCATAAAATTTCATAAAAACAACATAGTATAGTAAGGCATAAAAAGTCATAGTATAGTAATGCATAAAAAGTCATAAAAACATCATAATGTAGTAAGGCATAAAAAGTCATAGTATAGTTAAGGCATAAAAACAACATAGTATAGTAAGGCATAAAAAGTCATAGTATAGTAAGGCATAAAAAGTCATAAAAACGTCATAGTATAGTAAGGCAAAAAAGGTCATAAAAATTACATAGTATAGTAAGGCAAAAAAAGTCATAAAAACGACATAGTATAGTAAGGCATAAAAAGTCATAGTATAGTAAGGCAAAAAAAGTCATAAAAACGACATAGTATAGTAAGGCATAAAAAGTCATAAAAACGTCATGGTATAGTAAGGCATAAAAAGTCATAAAAAGTCATAAAAATTACATAGTATAGTAAGGCAAAAAAAGTCATAAAAATTACATAGTATGATAAGGCAAAAAAAGTCCTAAAAATGTCATAGTATAGTAAGGCATAAAACGTCATAGTATAGTAAGGCAAAAAAGCTCATAAAAACGTCATAGTATAGTAAGAAATAAAAAGTCATAGTATAGTAAGGCATAAAAAGTCATAGTATAGTAAGGCAAAAAAAGTCATAAAAACGTCATAGTATAGTAAGGCATAAAAAGTCCTAAAAACGTCATAGTATAGCAAGGCAAAAAAAGTCATAAAAATGACATAGTTTAGTAAGGCACAAAAAGTCATGGTATAGTAAGGCATAAAAATGTCATAAAAACGTCATAATATAGTGAAGCATAAAAAGTCACAAAAATGACATAGTATAGTAAGGCATAAAAAGTCATAGTATAATAAGGTATAAAAAGTCATAAAAACATCATAATGTAGTAAGGCATAAAAAGTCATAGTATAGTAAGGCATAAAAACAACATAGTATAGTAAGGCATAAAAAGTCATAGTATAGTAAGGCATAAAAAGTCATAAAAACGTCATAGTATATTAAGGCATAAAAGGTCATAAAAATTACATAGTATAGTAAGGCAAAAAAAGTCATAAAAACGACATAGTATAGTAAGGCATAAAAAGTCATAGTATAGTAAGACAAAAAAAGTAATAAAAATGACATAGTATAGTAAGGCATAAAAAGTCATAAAAACGTCATGGTATAGTAAGGCATAAAAATGTCATAGTATAGTAAGGCAAAAAAGGTCATAAAAATTACATAGTATAGTAAGGCAAAAAAAGTCATAAAAACGACATAGTATAGTAAGGCATAAAAAGTCATAGTATAGTAGGGCAAAAAAGGTCATAAAAACGACATAGTATAGTAAGGCATAAAAAGTCATAAAAATGTCATAGTATAGTAAGGCAAAAAAAGTCATAAAAATTACATAGTATAGTAAGGCATAAAAAGTCATAAAAATGTCATAATGTAGTAAGGCATAAAAAGTCATAGTATAGTAAGGCATAAAAACAACATAGTATAGTAAGGCATAAAAAGTCATAGTATAGTAAGGCAAAAAAAGTCATAAAAATTACATAGTATAGTAAGGCAAAAAAAGTCATAAAAACGACATAGTATAGTAAGGCATAAAAAGTCATAGTATAGTAAGGCAAAAAAGGTCATAAAAACGACATAGTATAGTAAGGCATAAAAAGTCATAGTATAGTAAGGCATAAAAAGTCATAAAAACGTCATAGTATAGTAAGGCATAAAAAGTCATAAAAATGTCATAGTATAGTAAGGCATAAAAAGTCATAGTATAGTAAGGCAAAAAAGGTCATAAAAATTACATAGTATAGTAAGGCAAAAAAAGTCATAAAAACGACATAGTATAGTAAAGCATAAAAGGTCATAAAAATGTCATAGTATAGTAAGGCATAAAAAGTCATAAAAATGTCATAGTATAGTAAGGCATAAAGAGTCATAGTATAGTAAGGCAAAAAAAGTCATAAAAACGTCATAGTATAGTAAGGAATAAAAAGTCATAGTATAGTGAGGCAAAAAAGGTCATGAAAACGTCATAGTATAGTAAGGCATAAAAAGTCATAAAAATGTCATAGTATAGTAAGGCAAAAAAGGTCATAGAAATTACATAGTATAGTAAGGCATAAAAAGTCACAAAAACGTCATAGTATGGTAAGGCATAAAAAGTCCTAAAAACGTCATAGTATAGTAAGGCATAAAAAGTCATAGTATAGTAAGGCAAAAAAGGTCATAAAAACGTCATAGTATAGTAAGGCATAAAAAGTCATAAAAATGTCATAGTATAGTAAGGCATAAAAAGTCATAGTATAGTAAGGCAAAAAAAGTCATAAAAACGTCATAGTATAGTAAGGCATAAAAAGTCCTAAAAACGTCATAGTATAGTAAGGCAAAAAAGGTCATAAAAATTACATAGTATAGTAAGGCAAAAAAAGTCATAAAAATTACATAGTATGATAAGGCAAAAAAAGTCCTAAAAATGTCATAGTATAGTAAGGCATAAAACGTCATAGTATAGTAAGGCAAAAAAGCTCATAAAAACGTCATAGTATAGTAAGAAATAAAAAGTCATAGTATAGTAAGGCATAAAAAGTCCTAAAAACGTCATAGTATAGTAAGGCATAAAAAGTCATAAAAATGTCATAGTATAGTAAGGCATAAAAAGTCATAGTATAGTGAGGCAAAAAAAGTCATAAAAACGACATAGTATAGTAAGGCATAAAAAGTCATAAAAAGTCATAGTATAGTAAGGCAAAAAAAGGTCATAAAAACGTCATAGTATAGTAAGGCATAAAAAGTCCTAAAAACGTCATAGTATAGTAAGGCAAAAAAGGTCATAAAAATTACATAGTATATTAAGGCATAAAAAGTCACAAAAACGTCATAGTATGGTAAGGCAAAAAAAGTCCTAAAAACGTCATAATGTAGTAAGGCATAAAAAGTCATAGTATAGTAAGGCATAAAAAGTCACAAAAATGACATAGTATAGTAAGGCACAAAAAGTCATGGTATAGAAAGGCATAAAAAGTTATAATATAGTAAGGCATAAAATTTCATAAAAATGACATAGTATAGTAAGGCATAAAAAGTCATAAAAACGTAATCGTATAGAAAGGACTAAAAAGTCATAGTATAGTAAGGCATAAAAAGTCATAGAAATGACATAGTATGGTAAGGCATAAAAAGTCATAATATAGTAAGGCATAAAAAGTCATAAAAACGTCATAGTATAGTAAGGCATAAAGAGTCATAAAAACGACATGGTATAGTAAGGCATAAAAAGTCATAGTATAGTAAGGCATAAAGAGTCATAAAAACGACATGGTATAGTAAGGCATAAAAAGTCATAGTTTAGTAAGGCATAAAAAGTCACAAAAATGACATAGTATAGTAAGGCACAAAAAGTCATGGTATAGTAAGGCATAAAAAGTTATAGTATAGTAAGGCATAAAAAGTCATAGTATAGTAAGGCAAAAAAAGTCATAAAAACGTCATGGTATAGTAAGGCATAAAAAGTCATAAAAATGTCATAGTATAGTAAGGCAAAAAAGGTCATAAAAATTACATAGTATAGTAAGGCAAAAAAAGTCATAAAAACGACATAGTATAGTAAGGCAAAAAAAGTCATAAAAACGACATAGTATAGTAAGGCATAAAAAGTCATAAAAATGTCATAGTATAGTAAGGCATAAAAAGTCATAGTATAGTAAGGCAAAAAAGGTCATAAAAATGTCTAAGTATAGTAAGGCATAAAAAGTCATAGTATAGTAAGGCATAAAAAGTCATAAAAACGTCATAGTATAGTAAGGCATAAAAAGTCATAAAAATGTCATAGTATATTAAGGCAAAAAAAGTCATAGTATAGTAAGGCAAAAAAAGTCAGAAAAACGACATAGTATAGTAAGGCATAAAAAGTCCTAAAAACGTCATAGTATAGTAAGGCATAAAAAGTCATAAAAATGTCATAGTATAGTAAGGCATAAAAAGTCATAGTATAGTAAGGCAAAAAAGGTCATAAAAATGTCTAAGTATAGTAAGGCATAAAAAGTCATAGTATAGTAAGGCATAAAAAGTCATAAAAACGTCATAGTATAGTAAGGCATAAAAAGTCATAAAAATGTCATAGTATATTAAGGCAAAAAAAGTCATAGTATAGTAAGGCATAAAAAGTCATAGTATAGTAAGGCAAAAAAGGTCATAAAAATTACATAGTATAGTAAGGCAAAAAAAGTCATAAAAATGTCATAGTATAGTAAGGCATAAAAAGTCATAGTATAGTAAGGCATAAAAAGTCATAAAAATGTCATAGTATATTAAGGCAAAAAAAGTCATAGTATAGTAAGGCATAAAAAGTCATAGTATAGTAAGGCAAAAAAGGTCACAAAAATTACATAGTATAGTAAGGCATAAAAAGTCATAAAAATGTCATAGTATAGTAAGGCATAAAAAGTCATAGTATAGTAAGGCAAAAAAAGTCATAAAAACGTCATAGTATAGTAAGGAATAAAAAGTCATCGTATAGTGAGGCAAAAAAGGTCATAAAAACGTCATAGTATAGTAAGGCATAAAAAGTCATAAAAATGTCATAGTATAGTAAGGCAAAAAAGGTCAGAGAAATTACATAGTATAGTAAGGCAAAAAAAGTCATAAAAACGACATAGTATAGTAAGGCATAAAAAGTCACAAAAACGTCATAGTATGGTAAGGCAAAAAAAGTCCTAAAAACGTCATAGTATAGTAAGGCATAAAAAGTCATAGTATAGTAAGGCAAAAAAGGTCATAAAAACGTCATAGTATAGTAAGGCATAAAAAGTCATAAAAATGTCATAGTATAGTAAGGCATAAAAAGTCATAGTATAGTAAGGCAAAAAAAGTCATAAAAACGTCATAGTATAGTAAGGCATAAAAAGTCCTAAAAACCTCATAGTATAGTCAGGCAAAAAAGGTCATAAAAATTACATAGTATAGTAAGGCAAAAAAAGTCATAGTATAGTAAGGCAAAAAAAGTCATAAAAACGTCATATTATAGTAAGGCATAAAAAGTCATCGTATAGTAAGGCAAAAAAGGTCATAAAAACGTCATAGTATAGTAAGGCAAAAAAGGTCATAAAAATTACATAGTATAGTAAGGCAAAAAAAGTCATAGTATAGTAAGGCATAAAAAGTCATAGTATAGTAAGGCATAAAAAGTCATAAAAATGTCATAGTATAGTAAGGCATAAAAAGTCATAGTATAGTAAGGCAAAAAAAGTCATAAAAACGTCATAGTATAGTAAGGCAAAAAAGGTCATAAAAACGTCATAGTATAGTAAGGCATAAAAATGTCATAAAAATGTCATAGTATAGTAAGGCATAAAAAGTCATAGTATAATAAGGCATAAAAAGTCATAAAAACGTCATAGTATAGTAAGGCATAAAAAGTCATAAAAATGTCATAGTATAGTAAGGCAAAAAAAGTCATAGTATAGTAAGCAAAAAAAGTCAAAAAAATGTCATAAAAACGTCATAGTATAGTAAGGCATAAAAAGTCCTAAAAACGTCATAGTATAGTAAGGCATAAAAAGTCATAAAAATGTCATAGTATAGTAAGGCAAAAAAGGTCATAAAAATTACATAGTATAGTAAGGCAAAAAAAGTCATAAAAACGTCATAGTATAGTAAGGCAAAAAAAGTCATAAAAACGTCATAGTATAGTAAGGCAAAAAAAAGTCATAAAAACGACATAGTATAGTAAGGCATAAAAAGTCATAAAAATGTCATAGTATAGTAAGGCATAAAAAGTCATAGTTTAGTAAGGCAAAAAAGGTCATAAAAACGTCATAGTATAGTAAGGCAAAAAAAGTCATAAAAATGTCATAGTATAGTAAGGCATAAAAAGTCATAGTATAGTAAGGCAAAAAAGGTCATAAAAACGTCATAGTATAGTAAGGCATAAAAAGTCATAAAAATGTCATAGTATAGTAAGGCAAAAAAAGTCATAAAAACGACATAGTATAGTAAGGCATAAAAATTACATAGTATATTAAGGCAAAAAAAGTCATAAAAACGTCATAGTATAGTAAGGCATAAAAAGTCATAAAAATGTCATAGTATAGTAAGGCAAAAAAGGTCATAAAAATTACATAGTATATTAAGGCAAAAAAAGTCATAAATACGTCATAGTATAGTAAGGCAAAAAAAGTCATAAAAACGAGATAGTATAATAAGGCATAAAAAGTCATAAAAACGTCATAGTATAGTAAGGCATAAAAAGTCATAAAAATGTCATAGTATAGTAAGGCATAAAAAGTCATAGTATAGTAAGGCAAAAAAGGTTATAAAAATTACATAGTATTGTAAGGCAAAAAAAGTCATAAAAAGGTCATGGTATAGTAAGGCATAAAAAGTCCTAAAAACGTCATAGTATAGTAAGGCATAAAAAGTCATAAAAATGTCATAGTATAGTAAGGCATTAAAAAGTCATAGTATAGTAAGGCAAAAAAAGTCATAAAAACGTCATAGTATAGTAAGGCATAAAAAGTCATAAAAATGTCATAGTATAGTAAGGCATAAAAAGTCATAGTATAGTAAGGCAAAAAAAGTCATAAAAACGTCATAGTATAGTAAGCATAAAAGGTCATAAAAATGTCATAAAAATGTCATAGTATAGTAAGGCATAAAAAGTCATAGTATAGTAAGGCATAAAAAGTCATAGTATAATAAGGCAAAAAAGGTCATAAAAACATCATAGTATAGTAAGGCATAAAAAGTCATAAAAATGTCATAGTATAGTAAGGCATAAAAAGTCATAGTATAGTAAGGCAAAAAAAGTCATAAAAACGACATAGTATAGTAAGGCATAAAAAGTCCTAAAAACGTCATAGTATAGTAAGGCAAAAATGGTCATAAAAACGTCATATTATAGTAAGGCATAAAAAGTCCTAAAGACGTCATAGTACAGTAAGGCAAAAAAGGTCATAAAAATTACATAGTATAGTAAGGCAAAAAAAGTCATAAATACGTCATAGTATAGTAAGGCATAAAAAGTCACAAAAACGTCATAGTATGGTAAGGCAAAAAAAGTCATAAAAACGTCATAGTATAGTAAGGCAAAAAAGGTCATAAAAATTACATAGTATAGTAAGGCAAAAAAAGTCATAGTATAGTAAGGCATAAAAAGTCATAGTATAGTAAGGCAAAAAAAGTCATAAAAACGTCATAGTATAGTAAGGCACAAAAAGTCATAAAAATATCATAGTATAGTAAGGCATAAAAAGTCATAGTATAGTAAGGCAAAAAAAGTAATAAAAACGTCATAGTATAGTAAGGCATAAAAAGTCATAGTATAGTAAGGCAAAAAAAGTCATAAAAACGTCATAGTATAGTAAGGCACAAAAAGTCATAAAAATATCATAGTATAGTAAGGCATAAAAAGTCATAATATAGTAAGGCAAAAAAAGTCATAAAAACGTCATAGTATAGTAAGGCATAAAAAGTCCTAAAAACGTCATAGTATAGTAAGGCATAAAAAGTCCTAAAAACGTCATAGTATAGTAAGGCAAAAAAGGTCATAAAAATTACATAGTATAGTAAGGCAAAAAAAGTCATAAAAACGTCACAGTATAGTAAGGCATAAAAAGTCATAAAAACGTCATAGTATGGTAAGGCAAAAAAAGTCCTAAAAACGTCATAGTATAGTAAGGCATAAAAAGTCATAGTATAGTAAGGCAAAAAAAGTCATAAAAACGTCATAGTATAGTAAGGAATAAAAAGTCATAGTATAGTAAGGCAAAAAAGGTCATAAAAATGTCATAGTATAGTAAGGCAAAAAAGCTCATAAAAACGTCATAGTATAGTAAGGAATAAAAAGTCATAGTATAGTAAGGCAAAAAAGGTCATAAAAACGTCATAGTATAGTAAGGCATAAAAAGTCATAAAAATGTCATAGTATAGTAAGGCATAAAAAGTTATAGTATAGTAAGGCAAAAAAGGTCATAAAAACGTCATAGTATAGTAAGGCATAAAAAGTCATAAAAATGTCATAGTATAGTAAGGCGAAAAAGGTAATAAAAACTAATTGGTATAGTAAGGCAAAAAAAGTCATAAAAACGACATAGTATAGTAAGGCATAAAAAGTCATAAAAACGTCATAGTATACTAAGGCATAAAAAGTCATAAAAATGTCATAGTATAGTAAGGCATACAAATTACATAGTAGAGCAAGGCATAAAAAGTCAAAAAAATGTCATAGTATAGTAAGGCAAAAAAGGTCATAAAAATTACATAGTATAGTAAGGCAAAAAAAGTAATAAACACGACATAGTATAGTAAGGCATAAAAAGTCAAAAAAACGTCATAGTATAGAAAGGCATAAAAAGTCCTAAAAACGTCATAGTATTGTAAGGCATAAAAAGTCATAAAAACGTCATAGTATAGTAAGGCATAAAAAGTCATAGTATAGTAAGGCAAAAAAAGTCCTAAAAAGGTCATAGTATAGTAAGGCGTAAAAAGTCACAAAAACGTCATAGTATGGTAAGGCAAAAAAAGTCATAAAAACGTCATAGTATAGTAAGGCATAAAAAGTCATAAAAATGTCATAGTATAGTAAGGCAAAAAAGGTCATAAAATTACATAGTATAGTAAGGCATAAAAAGTCATAAAAACGACATAGTATAGTAATACACAAAAAGTCACGGTATAGTAACGCATAAAAAGTAATAAAAAAGTCATAACATAGTAAGGCATAAAAAGTCATGGTATAGTAAGGCATAAAACGTCATAGTATTGGAAGGCATAAAAACAACAATAAACATCATAGTATAGTAAGGTATAAAAATGTTTTAATATAACAAGGTAAACAAATGTAAAATTTTCATAGTATAATATGGCATACAACGTCATAGTATAGTATGGCACAATAACATAAAAAAACTTCAAAGAATAGTAAGGCATAAAAACTCGATAGTGTGGTAAGGCACAAAAGTGTCAAAAAACATAGTACAGTAAAATGTCAGAGTAATGAAAATGGAAACACCACACAGAAACACCTGGGACTGGTCTTTGAACCCTCAACCTTTTCACTGTGAGGATGGAGCTCTAACCATTGGACCACCCTGATTTCCGATGGTAGCCCAGGTGTGTTAAGGCATAAAAATGTCATAGCATAGCAAGGCATGAAAATCTCAGTAAAGGAAATGTATATGTCTTTGGACTGTGGGTGGAAGCCGGATTTCTTTGAGAAAACCCACGCAAGGACAGATAGAAAAAAATCTACACTGAAAAGGCCCCTGACGGGGCTTTGAACCCTCAACTTATTCCCTGTGAAGCAACAGCTTTAACCACTCTACCATTGCTATAACATAACAGCCAAGGTGTATTGAAGCATAAAATGCCATAGTATGGTAAGGCATAACAATGTCAAAGTATGGCAAGGAACTTGTCGACTCCACACAGAAAAGCCCCTGGATTGCGCTTTGAACTCTGAGCCTTCTGACACAGAAGCGACAGTTCTAACCACTCTACAATGATGCTGCCCCATAGTAAATGAATTGTTTTAAGCCAAGAAGCGTCATAGTATGGTAAGGTATAAAAATGTCATAAAAACGTCATAGTATAGTAAGGCATAAAAAGTCATAAAAACAGCATAGTATAGGAAGGCATGAAAATGTTTTAATATGATAAGGCATACAAATATAAAAAAATGTCATAGTATAATAAGGCATAAAACGTCATAGTATAGTAAGGCATAATAACATCATAGCATAATAAGGCATAAAAACAACAAAAAACATCATAGTATACTGAGGCATAAAAATGTCATTGTAAGGCATAGTATAATGAGGCATAAAGATGTTATTGTATAGTCAGCTAAAGAACAACATAGTATAGTAAGGCATAAAATTTCATAAAAATGACAGAGTATAGTAATGCATAAAAAGTCATAAACATGACATAGTACAGTAAAGCATAGAAAATCGTAAAAACGACATAGTATAGTTAGGCATAAATACAACATAGTATAGTTACGCATAAAAACAAAAAAAAACATAGTATAGTAAGGCACAATAACAACAAAAAATTGCATAAAATACAAAGGCATAAAAATGTGCAAAAATGACATAGTATATTAAAGCAAAAAAATATCAAAAAACGTCATAGTATAGTTAGGCATAAAAACAACAAAAAAACGTCATAGTATACCAAGGCATAAAAATGTAATTGTAAGGCATAGTATAATAAGACATAAAGAGGTCATAGTATAGTCAGTTAAAGAACAGCATAGTATAGTAAGGCATAACATTTCATAAAAATGACATAGTATAGTAAGGCATAAAATCGATATAGTATAGTGAGGCATAAAAACTCATAAAAATTACATAGTATAGTAAGAAAAAAAAGGCATAAAAAAAGCATAAAAATGACATAGTATAGTGAGACATAAAAAAGATATAGTATAATGAGGCATAAAAGTCATAAAAACGATGTAGTATTGTAAGGCATAAAAAGTCATAAAAATGACATAGTATAGTAAGACTAAAAAAGTCATAAAAATGACAGTATTGTAAGGCAAAAAAAGTCATAAAAACGTCATAGTATAGTAAGGCAAAAAAGGTCATAAAAACGTCATAGTATAGTAAGGCAAAAAAGGTCATAAAAACGTCATAGTATAGTAAGGCATAAAAAGTCATAAAAATGTCATAGTATTGTAAAGCATAAAAAGTCATGAAAACGACATAGTATAGTAAGGCAAAAAAACCCCTAAAAAACGTCATAGTAAAGTAAGGCATAAAAACGACATAGTATAGTAAGGCATAAAAACAACGTAGTATAGTGAGGCATAAAAAGTCCTAAAAATCTTATAGCATAGTAAGGTATAAAAAGTCATAAAAATGACATAGTATAGTAAGACTAAAAAAGTCATAAAAATGACATAGTATAGTAAGGCATAAAAAGTCATAAAAACATCATTGTATAGTGAGGCATAAAAACGACATAGTATTGTAAGGCATAAAAAGTCATGAAAACAACATAGTATTGTAAGGCAAAAAAAGTCATAAAAACATCATAGTATAGTAAGGCAAAAAAAGTCATAAAAACGTCATAGTATAGTAAGGCAAAAAAGGTCATAAAAACTTCATAGTATAGTAAGGCATAAAAAGTCATAAAAATGTCATATAGTAAGGCAAAAAAGGTCATAAAAATTACATAGTATAGTAAGGCATAAAAAGTCATAAAAACGTCATAGTATAGTAAGGCATAAAAAGTCATAGTATAGTAAGGCAAAAAAGGTCATAAAAACGTCATAGTATAGTAAGGCATAAAAAGTCATAAATATGTCATAGTATAGTAAGGCAAAAAAGGTCATAAAAATTACATAGTATAGTAAGTCAAAAAAAGTCATAAAAACGTCATAGTATAGTAAGGCAAAAAAGGTCATAAAAACATCATAGTATAGTGAGGCATAAAAAGTCCTAAAAACGTCAGAGTATAGTAAGGCATAAAAAGTCATAGTATAGTAAGGCATAAAAAGTCCTAAAAACGTCATAGTATAGTGAGGCATAAAAAGTCATAAAAACATCATTGTATAGTAAGGCATAAAAAGTCATAGTAAAGTAAGGCATAAAAAGTCATGAAAACAACATAATATTGTAAGGCAAAAAAAGTCATAAAAATTACATAGTATAGTAAGGCAAAAAAACAACGTAGTATAGTGAGGCATAAAAAGTCCTAAAAATCTTATAACATAGTAAGGTATAAAAAGTCATAAAAATGACATAGTATAGTAAGACAAAAAAGTCATAAAAAGTCATAAACATGACATAGTACAGTAAAGCATAGAAAATCGTAAAAACGACATAGTATTGTAAGGCATAGTATAATGAGGCATAAAAACGACATAGTATTGTAAGGCAAAAAAGGTCATAAAAACGTCATAGTATAGTAAGGCATAAAAAGTCATAAATATGTCATAGTATAGTAAGGCAAAAAAGGTCATAAAAATTACATAGTATAGTAAGTCAAAAAAAGTCATAAAAACGTCATAGTATAGTAAGGCAAAAAAGGTCATAAAAACATCATAGTATAGTGAGGCATAAAAAGTCCTAAAAACGTCAGAGTATAGTAAGGCATAAAAAGTCATAGTATAGTAAGGCATAAAAAGTCCTAAAAACGTCATAGTATAGTGAGGCATAAAAAGTCATAAAAACATCATTGTATAGTAAGGCATAAAAACGACATAGTATTGTAAGGCATAAAAAGTCATGAAAACAACATAATATTGTAAGGCAAAAAAAGTCATAAAAATTAAATAGTATAGTAAGGCATAAAAACAACGTAGTATAGTGAGGCATAAAAAGTCCTAAAAATCTTATAGCATAGTAAGGTATAAAAAGTCATAAAAATGACATAGTATAGTAAGACTAAAAAAGTCATAAAAATGACATAGTATAGTAAGGCATAAAAAGTCATAAAAACATCATTGTATAGTGAGGCATAAAAACGACATAGTATTGTAAGGCATAAAAAGTCATGAAAACAACATAGTATTGTAAGGCAAAAAAAAGTCATAAAAACATCATAGTATAGTAAGGCAAAAAAAGTCATAAAAACGTCATAGTATAGTAAGGCAAAAAAGGTCATAAAAACGTCATAGTATAGTAAGGCATAAAAAGTCATAAAAATGTCATATAGTAAGGCAAAAAAGGTCATAAAAATTACATAGTATAGTAAGGCATAAAAAGTCATAAAAATGTCATCGTATAGTAAGGCAAAAAAGGTCATAAAAACGACATAGTATTGTAAGGCATAAAAAGTCATGAAAACAACATAATATTGTAAGGCAAAAAAAGTCATAAAAATTACATAGTATAGTAAGGCAAAAAAAGTCATAAAAACGTCATAGTATAGTAAGGCAAAAAAGTCATAAAAATGTCATAGTATAGTAAGGCAAAAAAGGTCATACAAATTACATAGTATAGTAAGGCATAAAAAGGCATAAAAAAGTCGTTTTTTTCATAAAAACGACATAGTATAGTAAGGCTAAAAAAGTCCTAAAAATTACATAGTTTAGTAAAGCATAAAAAGACCTAAAAACGACATAGTATTGTAAGGCATAAAAAGTCATAAAAACGTCACAGTATAGTAAGGTATAAGAAAGACATAGTATAGTAAGGCATAAAAAGTCATAAAAATGACATAGTATAGTAAGGCAAAAAAAGTCCTAAAAATGACATAGTGTAGTAAGGCATAAAAAGACCTAAAAACGTCATAGTATGGTAAGGCATGAAAACGACATAGTATAGTAAGGCATAAAATCGACATAGTATAGTAAGGAATGAATAGTCATGAAAACATCATAGAATAGCAAGGCATAATACATAGTACAGTAAGGCATATAAAAAACATTATAGTAAGGCAAAAAAACGCATGAAAACGACATAGTATAGTAAGGCATAAAAACAACATAGTATAGTCAGGCATAAAAAGTTATAAAAACATCACATTATAGTAAGGCATAAAAACGACATAGTATAATCAGGCATAAAAAGTTATAAAAACATCATAGTATAGTAAGGCTTAAAAAGTAAAAATCGACATAGTATAGCAAGGCATAAAATGTAAAAAAAACATCATAGTAAAGTAAGGCCTAAAATGTCATTAAAACATCACAGTATAGCAAGGAATAAAATATTCAAAAAATGTCTCAGTATATTAATGAATAAAAATGTCATCATAGTACAGTTAAGTATAAAATGTCATAACACCTCATAGTATAGTAAGGCATAGATATATTTTAAAAAGCCATAGTATATTATGGACTAAAAACGTCATAGTATAGTAAGGCATAAAACATCATATGTTAGTAAGGCATAAAAATGTAAAAAAAAACATGATAGTATAGTAAGGCATAAAATTTCAAAAAAGGTCAAAGTATAGTATAGTATAAAAATGTCAAAAAAGTCATAGTATATAATGGCGTAAACAGTCATCGAAACGTCATGATATAGTAAGGCATAAAACATCATAAAACGTCACAGTATATAATGGCATAAAAATATCCAAAAATGTCATAGTATAGTATGGCCTAAAAACGTCATAGTATAGTATGTCATAAGATATCATAGTTCAGTAAGGCATAATTATGTCAAAAAATGTCATAGGATAGTAAAGATAAAAATGCCAAAAAACTTCTTCGTATAGTCAGGCATAAAAATATAAAAAAATGTCATAGTAAAGTATGTCATAAAAATTTCAAAAAACATCATAGTTTAGTTAGGCATAATAATGTTAAAAAATGTAAAAGTATAATAAGGCATAAAAATCTAAAAAAAAAAAATTATAGTATAGTAAGGCATAAAATGTCAAAAAAGGCATAGTATAGAATGGGTTAAAAATGTCAACAAAAAACACTCATAGTATAATAAGGCATAAAACATCATAAATCATCATAGTATAATAATCCAAAAAATGTAATAAAAATGTCATAGTATAGTATGTCGTAAAACGTAATCAAAACTTCATAGTACAGTAAGGCATAAAACATCATAATATAGTAAGGCATAAAACATCATAATATAGTAAGGCATAAAAATGGCAAAAAATGGCATATTATAATAATTCATTCAGATTCAAATTCAGACTCAGACTCAGATTCAGATGACTTTATTCATACCAGAGTGCAATTCAGTTTTACAATATACCAAGACCTTTTATACACAAACACAAACTGACAGGCCTCGTGGGCTGTGCCAGAGACAACAAGTAAGTGGACAGATGTGCACGCTGCCACCTTGCAGGGCCCCACGCGTACTAACTCACACAAGGGTCAGGCAAGTAGAGTTGACATTCATAGCACACATAAATGAATAAATACAAACATTCTAGACTATATTCTAGACTATATTGCATGAAAAAACATGATGTAAACCTACTATTTAGGTTAAGAAACTAATAAGGCAGTGATTTAAGGACATTCTTTGAAAAAAGGGACCTATTTAACATGACTACAGATCAACATTTAGCAGCCTGATAGCAGAAGGAATAAGAGAACAAGAGTAACAACTTGTTTTATTCAGGGATGCTATGTAGCACCACCTTGACGGTATTATACTATAGTATTGTATGTTATAAAAGGTCATGAAAACGTCATAGTGTAGTAGGGCATAAAATGTCGTAAACCATTATGTGGTGGCATAAAAAACATCATAGTATAGTAAGGTATAAAAATGTAAAAAAAAAACACCATAGTATAGGAAGGCATAAAACGTCATGAAAACATCATAGTATAGTAAGGAATAAAACGTCATAGTATAGTAAGGAATAAAACGTCATAGTATAGTAAGGCATAATAATTTCAATAACAGTCATATTATAATATGGCATAAAACGTCATCAAAACGTCATAGTATAGTAAGGCATATAAAATTTCAATAAATATCATAGTATAGTATGTCATAAAAGTGACAAAAAACGTCATAGTATTGTAAGGCATTAAAATGGCATAGTATAGTAAAGCACAAACAAGTCATAGTATAGTTAGTATGTAAGTGCTGTGACCAGTCCTGTAACATTACATTATGTTGTGTAATATCATGTTTTGTAATATTAATAATATATGTTGTGTAATGTTTGTTTAATGAAAAACTGAAAAACATAGATGCAAAATGAAAAAAAAATAGATGCAAAATAACCACAAAGGTATTCAAAGAAACACACAATAAGAATGACTTGACACAAACTGACTACAAAAAGACAGAAAACAATTAAAAACAAATGCAAAATGAATAAAAAGATACAAAATTTGTTTTTAAAATAAATAGACACAAATAACCACAATGAGAAGCAAAGAGACACATTAACTGACTAAAAACAGACACAAAACATCTAAAAATCATTGTCGATGCTGACATGGCCGCCCCCACCCCTTGAGTAACTTACGCCCATGTCCGTTACAGCATCTGATGTCACGCTGCAGAGGAAGGGGAGGCAGAGTAGCGTCTCTTCTTCATCCACCGTCACGTGACCTCATTGGAATCGACGTCAGATCACCTACTGTCAGAGACTGTAAAGATGGCGTCTGCACAGACACCGCTGCTCAGCCGCATCTCTGCAGCCTGGGCCGTTTTTCTCGGTTTATTAAACATATTAAACGCGGGATTTTGCGATGAGCAGGTGCCGCTTCTTCTGTGGACGAGCGAAGGGTGAGAGACGATGATGTTCCTGTTTTTCCCCTCTCAGAGGCGGCTCCGTGGGATAACGGGTCATCACGGTTTTATTCCCATTTGGCTAACGGTTAACGGTGTCACTTGATGTTATTAAGATGTAAACCGACCTCAGTAGCTCTGTTAGGTCATAAATAAAACACAGACTCGACTGTGGTATTTTAATAATTAAACTAAGATAACATGATGTAAGAATATACATATAATCCTAATAAATGTCAGGTGCCTCATTACCTGCGATGTAACGTTAGCAAGCCGTTTACTCACTCTGCCTGAAACATGAACTTTACGATTGGCATGTATTATTTCATCACCCTTAGTTAATATAAAGGTCCCTCATTCATTTCATTCATCCACATGAAACCTGCCTATAGAACCACACAGTCTAACAAAACATGAATATGATATAGGACTGAACAATTGATCAAAAAAATATCGATATCATAATATGGCCAAGAGCAATATCCAAAGCGCAGGACATGAAATCTTTTTTGATAAATATAAAATGTGTCACAACAAACTATAAATGAATCATTGTGGTGCTACAGAGATTGCAATTACTCCTCAATTGGTGCATAGGGAAAAAAAGACAGAAAAGCAACATTAAAAAAACACAGGACACAAGAATATGATGCATTGGTGAAGATTAAACTACCCAGTGAAACAATAAATAGAATATAAAACAATGTAATAGTTCAAATTCACTCCACCTGGACCATCTACAACAGTAAAATGCTTCTTATATATTTCCACATTAGGAGTAATAAACCAATAACAATAATAATACACTTGAGTATTTTGATCCTGGTTCCTCCACTTCTTTGTGTCCTTGGGCAAGGTACTGAACCCCAATTTGCCTCTGATGACTGTTCCTTCAGTGAACATGTGTGTGTGTATAGTAGAGACATTGTATGAGTAGTAGAAAGAGCTGTTTGAATGTGTGTGAATGGGTGAATGTGCCTTGCTTTGTGTAAAGCGCTTTGAGTGGTTAGTATATATTAAGTGCAGTCCATTTGCTATTTACTTTTGTACTCTTACCTTAGTAAAAAATATGTTTTCCACTGTTGTCTGGGTCATTGTGCTTCAGTAAATGATCTGAAAACAAACCTCTGCTTTAAATCTCCACCAGGATCTCTCTGCCAAGTCAGTCCCCTCCTACTGCAGGTCACATTGTTGGGCAGCAGCAGCTTGCGTCTTACCTGGAGAAAGCTCTGAATGTGGGCCCACGAAATGTAGTGCTGTTCCTTCAGGACAAGGTACACAAAAACACATGCACGCACATAAGAATTACAATTTCTGTTTTTCTTATGAAGTAACTCCCCTCTCTCCATGTCCTCTCCAGATGAGCATAGAGGATTTCACCATGTACGGAGGGGCTTTTGGAAACAAGCAGGACAGTGTTTTCCCCAACCTGGAGGTGAGGTGATAATTAACCGTGTAGATCAGTTAAATGTTTTGAGTCCTGTAGTCTTTTATACTCTCTTTACATGTTCCTGTTTAACTCCTGTTTGATGCTGTATGTTCAAAGTTTCTCCCCCAGGTAATTGTCAGAGGAAGTGAAAACTTGGCTGCTGTGTTTTATGGTGTAGTATTGTTTTATTCCAGGTGTTACATTTAGTCTCTCCTGTGTTGCAGGGGGCTCTGATGTCCTCATCCTCCCCTCTGGTGTTACCTGCTGTGTCCTGGCCTGCCTCCAATGCAGTGATTGGCCAGCTCCAAGACCAATTAGAAACTTCCCCTCTGTACATGGACCCTGAGACACTGAGCCAGCTGAGACTCAATGCGTCCTCACCCGCCCTGCTGGTGTTCAGGCTGCCCTACGGCATCGGGTAGGTACAGCTGCCGCCATCTTTGTTTTGTACAGTTGTAGGTGTAGTTCTTATCTATTGGAAGGTTAATGGAAACACACACAGTGTCCATGTGACACCAACAGACCGACTCTCCTTATGAAACCAGTTGTCATTTCCAGATTGTGGCTGTTTGAACAGAGCTGCTCGCTCACAGTCACACTGCACGCTTTGCATTATTACAGCTGTTTATGCTGGTACATTCAGAGCAGCTGATCTTTCAGAAGCAGGATTTACTCACTTCTTCACCAAAATACTGTTCACTATGTGTATTTAGTGTGAGATGAGCAGCTGAAACATTACATAAAATGACTGTAAAATTACCGCAGCTAACATATTAATACTAACATACGATACTTACATACTAACATACTAATACTCAGTATCTTGTTGTTGTTTTGTCTGACTCTTGCAGGGCTGATTTGATGTCTGCTAAAGAGATTCTCAGTGGAAACGGTGAGTCTGCCACACAGCCTGTCTTATCCCAACAAAATAAAATCAACTGTGTGGTTTCTACTGCTTTGATGTTTTAGACTCATTCTTTGCTCAGAGATACAGTATGTTGTGCGGAACATGATCTTTTCTCCGACATGTTCTTTGGACCTTCTCACTCTGTGCTTCTCCTAAGGGAAGCAAGTTGCACAGGATTACCTGATTGGTCTAACTCCAAAATATTGTTGAGTCACCACTATAGCTGTAGCTAGGAAAACAGCTGCATGCTGGTACAATAGTGTAGTAGCTAATCTTAAAAGATAACATCACATGAAGTCTCTGACCTCTACTGGAGAGACGAACAAAAAAAAATAGTCCCTCATATTCATGTTTTGCTGATGGAAGTGCAGGGTCTGTCTAACACAGGTGCTCAGCTGGATTGAGATCTTGTGGTTTTAAAAGCCACAGCCCCGTTTTATATATTCATCAAACCATTCAGTGATTCCTCAAACACCTGTACAACTTGACATTTGTCACCAGGGTTGTTTTTGATATGAAAATCCTTTAGGTTTTTGCATTAATTAATTTGCTTGGAAATGCTGCCAATAGATGAACATGTTGTGTTTCAGACGAGGTGATCGGTCAGGTGTTGAGCATCATGAAGACCCAGTCTGTTCCATACACAGCCATTTACACAGCCCTGCGTCCCTCAAGGGTGAGTCAGGTGTCTGCTCTGTTAATGTGTGTATATCACTGTGTTCAGTGTTCACTGTGTTTGTTGTGCAGCAATAAATGTGTTCATATGCTGTTGTCTGTCCGTCTCTGCACAGGAGGCAGCGTCTCTCTCTATGGAAGCAGGTGTGGGTGGCGGACGCTCTCTGCTGCAGGCCAGAGGTGGCTACAGGGATAGGGAGAGAGAAAGGGAGAGGCAGCGCAGGATTAAAGAGAGGGCCGATATCTACGCTCCAGTGGAGTTTAAGGTGGAATGAGTTGGTTACATCTTGATTGCTAATTGGTTTTCTCTAGCCATGAAAGATAAGTGTGGAGATATTCTGTTCTGTTTTATTTTTGGCTAAAACCAGCAGTTAATTGATTTCTCTTTCCACAGGAGAGAGAGGACACCTGTATCCTCATGTGGGCAAAAGGCCTGTCGGTGAGCATCCTCCGGAGTGGTCGCTGGGAGGAACATGACCTGACTCCATCTACCTTTGGGGAGGGTGTCAGCCCAAAACTCCACGGCTCAAGCTGCGACAAAACCAAAGCAAAGTAAGTTTATGGCTGAGATTTACTTAAAAGATGAAGGAACTCACTGCTAAAGACTCTGCTTTCTGTTAGAGCTGCAAGTAATGATTATTTCCATTATCGTACCAATTATTTTCTCAGTGAATTAATTTGTTTGGTCTAAGAATAATCTTAAGAAAGAAATCTTAGAAGAAATCTAAGAAAATAGTGAAAAATGTCGATCATGGTTTCCATGGTCATTCCAAGGTGACACCTTCAAATATCTTTTTTCAAAATAATTTTCGAATCCAGAAAATATTCAGTTTATAAATATATATGACAAAGAATAGCAAGTGAATTTAGGCATTTTTGCCTAACAAAATTACTTCAACAACTATCAAATAAATGCAGATTGATTTTCTGTCAATTGACTGATAGATTAAATGACTAACTGTTTCAGCGCTACCTTCCATGTTTCCTTCTTTTCCTGCTGCAACTTCATAGGGATTTTCCTAACAGCCCTAAACAATTCCCCTGCACACAGCTCTACAATGAAGCAACGGCACAAGACATTACATTAGAGATCTTTTGTGTTATTATGAGAAGTGTGAAAACATTTTTGGCAGTTTACTCTGACACATACAACTTTCTTTTCATTTCCTAGATCAAAATACAGCTAAACTGCACTCGTTTTACTAATGTCTTCTGTCCCACTTTGCACCTTGCTTGTATACAACATCTGAGCAATAGCACAGGGAGAGGGGGGCCGCTGTTTGCCAGGGCTGCAGCCCCAGCTAGTGGCAGGTGGCTGCATAACATCTTGTCATCATGCAATAGTCAACCAACGTTTTACACTAGGAAAAGATCAATAATTATTGGTCTCATAAGTATTGATCCATAAAATATATTTGTGGTTTTAAGAGCCAAAAACCGTCTCAATGTAGTTTTACATCTCCTCTCTCAGGCTTCTCTCTGGAGCTCTAGTAACAACAGGTCAGTGAGCCAATCAGAAGAGAGGAGGCTCTAAGTCTCTCTTCTGATTGGCTGGCAGTTTTTTGAGTGATATAATGAAAATATAGCAGATTTCAGGTAAACACTCAGAGAAACCAAATCCTGCAAGGTTGGATGGTGGGTCCAGGTGGCCCGTACTTGGTGAATGGCTGAGGGTGGTGACTGCTTTGTTGTGACATCACAGAGTTACAAGATCGTGACGGCTCGTTTTAAGGCTCAGTTTCTGAATACAGGCTGTGTGCATTTCTTGTCATAAAAGTCAATAATGTGTAGATGTTGTCTTTATCTGAAATGTTTAAAATGAAATCTCATAATTTATCTTGTAGTTTTCTTAGTTCTTTCTCTGTCACATTTCATGTTTGGTTTTTTGCAGGTTGGTTCTTAATTATGAGAATGTACTCGGCCACCGCAGCTTTAAACTGATGTAAGTATGCACAATATACTCAGACCGGGTATATATAAACATCTAACCTATTCTTTAATTAAGAAATAGAAATAATTCAATTCTTCTCCTGAACCCTTCAAAAATCTGCATATTTTTATGTGTGTGTGTGTGTGTCCAGCTTTGCTATGAGCCAGCGTCACTATAAGGTGTCTGCACGCCGCTGGTTCACACTTGACGCCGTGGAGCTGGAGTACGACGGGACCAAAGCCACGTTCAACGGCAGCAGACACGTTTATGCCCCCGCTGAGTACTCGTACCGCTGTGAGTCTGTCACCAACTTCCGTTGGCCGCTACTCATCCCACGCTCATCCAAAGACCCAGCCAATCAGTGGAGAGTCTCCTTTGAGGACTTCCAGGTAAGATGGCGATTTTTTTTCTCTAATGTTATGAATTTTTGTTTTTTGCACAATATTAAAATCTGCACAAAAAGTAGATTTTTGGTCAAAAACTAATGTAGAAACTGTCATGGTTTGCTATGGCAGACACTTTTTGTTAGTTTTGTTTTGGAGTTTTTGCACTTCCTGTTTTATTTTGTAATTGGTTTCCATGTGTGTCAGTGTTTTTGCTTCCTGTCTTGGTCCTGTGTCTGTGATTGTCTGCCCTGCCCTAATGTGTTTCACCTGTGTTCAATCATCCTTGCCTCCCTTGTCTATATAGTCCTTGTGCTCCCCTTTGTCTGTGTCGGTTCGTCCCTTTTCAGTTCCGGGTTTGTTCACGTCTGTTCACGTCTGTTCATGTCACGTTCATGCCATGTTCATGTTTGGATTTTGGATTTTTGTTTAATAAACCTGCCTGCACCGTCTCCCATGTGTTAGCTGCATTTGGGTCCTACTTACCTCGCAAAAACCCTGACAGAACGAACCGACCAGAAATGGACCCAGCGGTCTACGCCAGCCTCATGGCTTTTTTGAGTGTTCATCCATCCTGTCAGCAAGCGCCCTCGTCGGTCATCAGATCTCTGTTCAAGCTGCCTGTCCCCTTCTCGGACTCGGACCTGGAGGACTCTGATCGGGAGGACCCTGACGAGTCCCCTTTCAGGGGAACTCGCCTGGCAATTTTCGGGGGATCTCGTGGAGGCCAAAGAAGGCCAGGTAATCACGGCTCCCGTCGCCATGGGGAGGCTCCGCCTCGGCCCCAGCCCCAGGTTTCTCGCTTCCAGCCCAAGCCAAAGACCAAGGTCCACCGCTTCCAGCCCAAGCCCCAGCTACCCCAGTGTCCAGAGCCTCTAATCCCCTGTGGGCAGGAGCCTTCACCAACCACCCTGGCTGACACATCAGCTGTTCCAGCGTCGGGGGTTCCACTTGGCGTTTCGTCGGCTCCTGCCCCACCTCCTGGGTCGATCATCCCGGCCGGCGCATCAGCTGTCTCAGCGTCTGGGGTCCCGGTCGATTCCTCCCTAGCCCCTGAATTGGGTGGGCTGGACAAAGTCTCCCCTGCTCCACCTGTCCTGTCGCCGGTCCAGCTGACTCCAGACTCTTGTTCCCAGTCAGTGGTCCGGCCGATCCCTGCTCCTCGTTCCCTGCCGTTGGTCCGGCCGAATCCTGTCCCTCATGTCCAGTCGGCACTCCAGCTGACTCCTGACTCTGGTTCCTGGTCAGTGGTCCGGCCGATCCCTGCTCCTCGTTTCCTGTCGGCGGTCGCTGCTCCGTGTTCTCCAGCGGCGTCTACGACTGTTCCTGTCCCTCCTGTGGTGTCGGCGGCCGCTGCTCCATGTTCCCCGGCGGCGTCGACGACTGTTCCTGTCCCTGCTGTGGTGTCGGCGGCCGCTGCTCCGTATTCTCCAGCGGCGTCGATGACGGCTACTGGTGTGACGTCACCACCTCTCCTGGTTCCTGATGTGACGTCACCACCTCTCCTGGCTCCAGCCATGACATCACCCCCGCTCGTGGTTCCTGCCAGGGCACCACCCCCATTGATTCTTGCCCTGACTCAGCCCATGTGGCTCCTGGTGTCCTTGACTCCTGCCAGGGCGCCACCTCCAGTGGTCCCTGACTCTGTGCCGCCTCCGGTGGTCCCTGACTCTGTTCCGCCTCCGGTGGCCCCTGACTCTGCGCCGCCTCCGGTGGCCCCTGACTCTGCACCGCCCCCGGTGGCCCCTGACTCTGCGCTGCCCCCGGTGGCCCCTGACTCTGCGCTGCCCCCGGTGGCCCCTGACTATGTGCTGCCCCCGGTGGTCCCTGACACTGTGCCGCCCCCGGTGGTCCGGCTGATCTCTGTTCCTCGTGTCCTGATGGTGGTCCAGCTGACTACTGTCCCTGGAACCAAGTCAGCTCCTGTTCGCCTTCCAGAGTGGCGACGCCATCCTCCGGCTCGACCTCCGGAGAGACCACGTCTTCGTCGCCGTCCTCCTGCTCGACCTCCGGAGAAACCCTGTCTTCACCGCCGGCCTCCAGAACGGCTCCGTCCGTTTGCCCGACCTCCGGGTCGCCCCACTGAACTACCAAGCCTGTCCATAAGGCCTCCGCCTCGTCCCCCTGAGTTGCCATGTGTTGCCCCTGAGCATCGGAAGATGCTGTCCACTGGCCCCTGGATTCCTCCCGCCCGAGTTTATGTTTTTGTTTAGGGTCGTCTGGGATTCGACCCTTAAGGAGGGGATTCTGTCATGGTTTGCTATGGCAGACACTTTTTGTTAGTTTTGTTTTGGAGTTTTTGCACTTCCTGTTTTATTTTGTAATTGGTTTCCATGTGTGTCAGTGTTTTTGCTTCCTGTCTTGGTCCTGTGTCTGTGATTGTCTGCCCTGCCCTAATGTGTTTCACCTGTGTTCAATCATCCTTGCCTCCCTTGTCTATATAGTCCTTGTGCTCCCCTTTGTCTGTGTCGGTTCGTCCCTTTTCAGTTCCGGGTTTGTTCACGTCTGTTCACGTCTGTTCATGTCACGTTCATGCCATGTTCATGTTTGGATTTTGGATTTTTGTTTAATAAACCTGCCTGCACCGTCTCCCATGTGTTAGCTGCATTTGGGTCCTACTTACCTCGCAAAAACCCTGACAGAAACGTAACATAGCACTGTCTCTATCATAAAAAGGTCAAATCTGCCCCACAAAAAAAAAAACTTAAATTGTGACATCATTTAAACTACGGTCCTCGTCAGATCTGATATTAACAAGCTCTAAGTTCAGGTGTGAATGCACCCCAGACTCATTGAAGACACATTTGAGATCCGATCACTCAGACCACATTCAGAGGTGGTTTGAGCCACATGTAAAACGTCATTTGTATAAATTCTGAATGATGACCAGATGTAATATCTAGGAATGAAAGCGTCCATGTGGAAAGCCAGAGGGAATGATAGAGGGTGCCAAGCATTAACAATAAGCCTTTACAGTGATTAACAATTAACTTCTAAATTAACTTTCCCTCCACAGATCCAGGGCTTCAACGTGACCGGCAGTGAATTCTCATATGCCAGTGACTGTGCGGGCTTCTTCTCTCCTGGTATCTGGATGGGTCTGATGACCAGTCTGCTCATGGTCCTGGTGCTCACCTACGGCCTGCACATGATCATGCAGCTCCGCACCATGGACCGCTTTGATGACCCCAAGGGCCCTGCCATCTCCGTTCCCCAGACAGAGTGACACACCTGCCATCTGTCCCCTGACTTCACCCTCCATCTTTCCTCCTCTCACTGCAATGCTTCCACTTCCACCCTTTACATTTCTCTCCCCATTCATCTCTAGTTGGACAGTATACAGAATAATTAGTGATGTTGTCAGAATAAGAGTTTATTCTTCATTATGTCAGTGTCAGTTTATACCTTTTAAAATGTGCATCCTAAGACTGAAGCATCTAGTTTTCAGGCTGCCATAGATTAAGATGTCCCCCCTGAGAGGGATACACCTGTACATAGGGGAACAAGAATAACGAATAATGATGTGAAATATGAAATGCTATTTATTTGTGAATCTACTGTCATTTGTCTATGTTTGTGTGTACATTTGTGGCTGTGAGTAGAACATGAAATGTAGTCGTTGAATGAAGGGAATCAATTTTGTAACTGGATGATAGAGAAATTATATCCATTACATTCCATTAACTTTAGGCAAAAGGGATGTTTTGATGAACATGCAACATGAAAGAAGCACTGAGATGCAACATTAAAATCAGACATTTCCAGTTGTTTCTGTATAATCCTCTTGGTTGTTTTAAGTTTTCATTTTTGAACAATATTGTTTGTCTTTAACATGAGTCAAGCTCTCGCAACTGACGTGCACTGAAATATGCTTAATGTGAAACTTATCTTTCTGTTTAATTTATTTTGTAGTGAATCTCAATGATGTAAGGTCTTGTTTTGTGCTGCTGCTGTGACCCCAATAAAACATCTGAGAAGAGGTTTCATTTTAATTTATTCTGTTATTTTGCATTTGTTTTATACAACAATTAAGTATAGCTTTAGTTTCACAATCTATTTAGACAAACTATGCCAAAGTCAAACTCAAGTTTGGAACGTCTTTCTCCTGTAACACATTAAACAAGGATCTTTGCTGGTAAATTTTAAGATTTTTATTCCAAAAAAGATCATATCTGAGGATTGGAGGATTTTTTCAGCAAGTTAACCACTGCAGTTTTGTACGTGGAAAAATTTGTATTTTTATGTATATTATAAGGCCAGACAAACTGTCAGTGAAAGGCAAGTTTATTTGAAGAGCACAATGAAAACAGAAAATGTTACAGGTGAATAAAATGAGCCCTAACCCTGAAAAAATAAAACTGCAGTAGAGAAAATTAATCAAAGGCACTGAAACCCAGTAATTAGTGTATATTATTTCATTCCAAGCATGTATATATTGTGATGTAATTTTGGTTTTATTGATCTGGTTGAAACGGAGGATCTGCAAAAGAGAAAAGAGAAAATTCACTTTAGTTACTGACTACATGAAAATATTCTGCTCCTGCAGGAAAATTATTTCTAAACCAGCTTTTTACACACTATGCATCAAAGCTCATTCTTTACCTTGGAAATACTAGTTAGACAAACATAACCTCGACTCAAGGTCCACTTACTTGCCTTTTCAAAAGCCTTTGACCACATCATGTGGCAGTTAATAACATGAGCAACCTCACCCCACCGATGAAGACCATGTGATGTGGTTAAAGGCTAATGAAGACACCTTTACTTACCTTTATACACTTCATTAAACCCCAAAATGCTAACATTAGCATGCATGGCTAAGTGGCTAAGCACCTAGAGTAGTAACTTAGCATAGCTGCTACTCTTGCAGCAGGTTAATACTGCACAAGAAAAATATTTGCATCTGGGCCAATCACCATTATGTTACACTACTGCTGTGCAGTATTAACCTGCTGCAAGTGACCAGGTTCTGAATGCTACAATATCAGTTTAGGCTAATTTTAGCAGCAATATTTTTTTATTTTTTTATTTTAATATTAAATGTGATAATATATCCCATCACGCAGTGTTGCATGTGCAGGAGTGCAAATAAGGTTATGTCATAAAGGAATACCTTAAATTTTCCTTTTACTATAGTGTACTGTATGTAGTCCTTGCACAAAGTAACTGCCAGTACAAAAATTATGCTGATTCTTTAACTCCACCTATCGATCACCAACTGGTGAGGATGCTGACTTTTTGGCTGGGACTTCAAGTGTGTTCACACCAGAAATATTTTGTCTTGTGTCACATGTGCAGATTATCTTACATATTAGCTGTGAACTAGCTAACAATGGAT
Source organism: Seriola aureovittata (assembly GCF_021018895.1). NCBI lineage: Eukaryota > Metazoa > Chordata > Actinopteri > Carangiformes > Carangidae > Seriola > Seriola aureovittata. The sequence goes on from NC_079372.1 coordinate 24,982,386, forward strand.
GCACCGACTTTGTGTGAAAAAAACAAAACAAAACCTTTAGTGGGATGGAAAATAGAAGAAACCTTAAGAACTGCAACAGGAGAGGGATCCTTCTTCCAGGACATTAATAATAGATAACATTTATGAAGAACTCAAAATGTTGGCATTACATCATCTATACAGAGATTAACTGTACAGTTCTAACTATACTATGTGTATGTACTCAACATCATAGTTTTCCCCCCATATTGTACACACACTTGACCAAGCCTTTACGGGTCCTGAGAGAAGTTGGTATTGACTATTATCAACAGTTGATGATTTGCCCACCCACTGTAAACCTAACAAACCCATTATGACTTTTATTAGCTGTAGCAGAAGCAATGTTAATAATAGTGCATTTTGTATGATTACGATTGACTTAATGTATCAGAAACACATTTCAAACTCTCTTTGGGATATTTCAACTGCACTTGGGGGCTCTCTGGTGGCCACGGGGGCTTGAGGCAGGCACTACTTACACTGACATCTGTAAGCCACCTCCAGGTACTTGTAAGTGCCGACACAGGGGTCTCCAAACACTGAGTTGCTGGCTTTGACAGAGCAGCTGCTTTTCCCGTTACAGCTGTGGATGCAGAGTGATGTGGGTGAATAGAGGCTTGAATCTGCACTAAAGAATGGGACATTTGTGCCTCAACGTATGGCATTCATCCCTCCTCTTTTACAAAAAAAGTGGCCAACTGCACCTTTCAGCCACTTTGTTAGTGGGACTTGAGCACAGCACATTTTGGACCTGAGGGGCAGGACGTTGGTAAGAGCAGGTGGTACGGTCACGGCGTCCATAATCAGCGCTGTACACAAAAATGACCTGCCCTTCATCTGACAAACAGAGCAGGAATGGTGAGACATTAAATGAGAGTTGAAATGCTCAGAAAATATAAGTATGCATATGGCATAAAAAACTGATCTTACCACACTGCAGGATGGCCAAAGAGCTCTCACATACGACAGTGTGGACTGTTAAAGTAACAAGAATCACATTAGACATATTGCTCTTATCAAACTTACTGGTTTGTTTAACTTTTAGTTGCACAGACAAACTTAACTGACTTGCTGGGAAACAGGAGTAGGTGGTGTCCAGGTATTTGTAGATGCCAAAGCAGGGATCAGAGGTACGAACAACATTTGCATTGAATTCACACACTCTCTTGCCATCACACCTGCAGCGACACGATACAGAGCTCATTTTCTGGATTTAATCATTTAATCTGACAAGTTGTACAGCATCATAAGGGTCTACAGCCACACCAGCAACTATATGAGTTTACTAATGTTGGCTGAATGTTAATGTCAACATGCGAACAAGCTCAAAATAACGATGCTTGCATGCTGATGCTGAACAGGTTTTAATGTTTTCCATGTTCACCATCTTAGTTTAATGCTAGCTTTCAATAATTAGCACTAAATGCATAGAACAGCTGGGGCTGATGGGAACTTTGTTAGTTTTGCTGGTACTGTATGTGACAGTCCGAAGACCATAATTAGAACAAATAGAAATTTTGGCAGTAGAAGCAGCCACCCTCACAAATCATCAGAACGCTAATTCTGTAGGTTAATACTCAATTTAATGGGAGTAGTTATAAATTTGGCCAATGTGTTCATCTAGGCGGAAAATTATCCAGATTACAAAAAACAAAAGTGTGTGACTGACCAATGATTATGAAAAGAATATCAATAATAATAATAATTATCATTATTATTATTGAAATTATTTAAATATTATTTTTGCAATTCCACATTATTACAGGAGAAAGTGGAGGCTACATGTAAGCCATATAGTCATAGCAGAAAAATTTCTAATATTTATATTTAGTTATATTTATAATTACGTCTATAATTCAACAGAACATGAGGTGAGTTCTCTCTCTCTCTCTCTCATTCTCTCTCTCTCTCTCTCTGTGACATAGTGTATGTGTGAGTAAGAGTGGAAGAGTAATTGCACGACATGTGGAATGTTTTTATGACTTTAGTGAATTTTAGTGGGTGTGTACCTTTTCTTGAGGACGTCCACAGTGCCTAGCTGAGAGCACTGTGTATCGGTCAGCTGGTTTGCCGGTCTGCCCTCACTGCAGGTCTCTCTGTCTGCACGTCCATACAGAGCTGTCTCCACGGTGATCACCCCACCGTCTGCTACATACCAGAAGGGAACAAATCAAACAAAGACAGAGGGAAAAACGATGTACAGGATGAGCCTGATGATGTTCTTTATCTTGTTATATTAACAAATTTAATTAAAATGACCCAAGCCAACAGGGCTAAAGGCTAAAAATTTCTCTACAACACTGTAGTTTTTGCAAAAGTTGAGGAAACAGTGCAGTTGCTTGGTACTATTTTCAGCAGCGGATTCATCCACGTTTGGTTCTTGAGGGAGTATTGGGGGCAGCAGGATGGTGTGTGTACAACTGAGTCAAAATAAACTACAGTGTGTGTGTGCGTTTATCAACATACATGTACAGCTTGATTTCTTAACTGCCACATACCACAGCTGAGGCGCTGGACGTTGTAGGGGACATCACAGGTGATCACCCTCTCTTTGGAAAGGGCGGTGGAAGTAAAATAGTTCTGGGCACTGGAAAAGCCTGGAATGAAAAATTTGTTTTATACATTTAAAACGCTGCTGAGAACAGGTCTTAGAAGGTCTGAGAAGTGTCAGGTTATAACAGATAACCTGTATGAATATGATCGAATTACATTAACAACCGTAGAGCAATGTGTTCAAATAATGCATGGAAATTATGTATCAAAATGAAAGTATAAGCTTAACACAAAGGAACATAATGAAAAAAGATGTGCAAGCACTGTCATATAACAATCAAACATCCATTTACCTGAAGCCGTGAGTAGACACGTTGCTGCGAGCACTGAAAGACAAACATTGGTTATTTCATTGATCTTGTTATTTCTGTGAGTTAATGAGAACTTCAAACAAACTGAAACCTTCACTGTTAAGGACAGATAAGTTCAAAGGAAGCCCCACCCTTCCCAAATAAAAGATCAGAGATCCCCAGACTGAAAGGCACGGGGAGAAACTCTTCACACCCTGAGTTGATAATTTGACATTGACTCAAAAGCCAGAGAGTTTATTTCAACATGTTTTTATTAGCTTCTGATTCGTCTGCCCACTTGCAAAACCTTCGTGACCTACCAGGGGGCCACAGCCCATAGGTTTGGAACCACTGAACTAGAGGTCTGTGCTCTGTCCTCTGTTCTGTTAAGGTAGAATCAAAAGTTTACAAATGCGTCAAACAGTTCAATGGGCCACTTCTCAGCGACCGAACCCAAATAACACACGATTCACACTGTGTCTTCTACAGCACTGGCGTAGGCATTTAAAAATTTAAATAACAGTCTCTCTAGATACGGACAGCACAGCAAACAACCCCGTGTTGAGTAACATCAGCCCAGTATTACTCAACACTGGGCTCTTTGCTATTGCTAGAATGTAAATGTAAAAATCATCGTATACACCTGATCACTAAATTGCTAAAGTGAACTGTGTGCACCAGTGTCTTATTTGAGTTCAGTCACTGACAAGTCACAGATTTCACTGTTTGTAGTGTATTGTCCTGTTCTGAGATCACAGACCTCTGAGGGCTGAAGAGCAAAAGATTCCTTCTCTTAACAGATGCATGTCAAAGCACAGTACAATATAAATGCTATAAAAGAGATACTGTTCTCAGATATCATAGCAGCATAGATATAATTAATGATTTTTTTAGTAAAGAAAAGCAAGAAATCTTATAAAATCTAAATTTAAGCTTCCAGATTTATTATTCTTTTCTTTATGATTATTTTCTAGTCAGATGTGTACTCACACAGTGAGGCGCTGAGTCTGGAGCAGAGCATGGTGCCACAGGGTCTGGTTTAGGTGAAGGGCTGAACTTCTGGATGTTGAAACAGGCTCCTGATATTTATTCTGTTGGTGTAAGAACTGTCTCTAAAAAACAAGTGACAGAGGAAAACACCTCATGCCTTCCTTATCAGTTGGAACAGTTGCAAAGAGGAAAGTAAACCATGGTCACAGATAATCAAAATACCATGAAGATAAAGAAGAGTCGCATGAATTACACTTGAAATAAAAAGACATCTGTGAAAAAGCTCACGTTACTTTGTGACAACTGAAAAAGAGACACATTAATTCACAAAAAGCTGCCATAAGGCTTTCTTCATAATGAATCCACATAAAGCTTTTGAACATCAGTAATCATGATTTGGCAGAGAGAGAGTGTCTGAGAACAAACAAGAAACAAAACTGAGGTTTTATGGTTCAGTTCTCAGTTTGCCTTTTTATAGTTAAATAGTTTTAAAATCTCTATTGTGGTGATGTTAATGACAACAATATGCTCATATCTGCAACTCACACAGCTTTTATCGCATTTTTTAAACACATTTATTATTATTATTATTAATAATAATAATAATAATAATAATAATAATGTTAGATTAGAAACAAGAATAGGAGTAAAGCACCTCTGAGCTCAATGCTAATGTTAGCATGTCATCAACAATGCTATCATGCTGATATTTAGCAGGCATAATGTTTCCCAGGTTGACCTTCAGCATTTTAATGTGCTAATGCTGTGGGAGCTCTGACGTAGATGATGTAGATGAAATAGACGGTGAGCAAGTTTGCTGTATTGACCGGAGCAAAGGCATAAAAACATGGGGTACTTTAATGAAACATTGACTTTCGAACTGGAAATGTCTATGGTTTTCATTTCAGAAATCCGGTCACCTTAATTCCTGATTCCTGATAATTCTTCCCTGTTCTGAAGATGTGTTTTTTATGCCCCAGTCTGAATGACTGAAAGTCCATTGTTACATCATAAATAACTCTGTCATTATGTAAGACAAGGTCAGACAAGTTTATTTGTTAAACACACAAGAGATGTTGGGGTAGTTAAGGTATTACAGATGCAGTAAAAAAAAAAAGATCAAATATACAGTGTTATTCAATCATATTTAAATTATGTTTACAGTTGAATTTTATCAGGTGCATTGGTTTATTGATTAAATTCCATACTTCTCTAGTTCTTAAATTCAATCATAAACTGAAGAAACATTTGAGCAACTGATTGAGTATGAATACTATTGAGAATATTACTGTGATTTCAATGTGTTCACACAGGATCTGCAAAAGAACAGACGGATGATTCATGTTAAACAGCACAGCCACAGAAATAAGTGAATATCTCATAAACTGTACATATTAATTATTTAATGATAATTATTAATGACTTAACTTGTTTTTGTTTCACCTCAAATAAAAAATGTGGCCTCACTAAATTTACAGTCCAAAATTGAGATTGGCAGTAGTGTGTTTGCAACATTACATTAAACCCCGAAGGGCTTTTGAATCACTTACATTGACATACGTAAGCCACCTCCAGGTACTTGTAAGTGCCGTAACAGGGGTCTCCAAACACTGAGTTGCTTGCTCTGATAGTGCAGCTGTTCTTCCCATTACAGCTGTGGGTACAGAGTGATGTGATGTTAGTGAACAACCTCCAGCTATCACTGTACTCCAGTTCCTAAATTAATAAGGATGATTTGATTGATATTTTGAACCTGAAAATTTTAAATCAACAAAGAGTGGACAACTGTACATTTCAGCCACTTTGCTCGTGGGATTTGAGCACAGGACTTTTTGGATTTGAGAGGTGGGACGTTGGTAAGAGCATGTGGTTCGGTCACGACGTCCATAATCAGCACCATACACAAAAATAACCTGCCCTTCATCTGCAAAGAAGAGGAGGACAAGTCAATGAAAAGTGCTGAAATTAAATGAAAATGCTTCCACATACATGTAAAAAAGTGGTCTTACCACAGTGCAGGTGTGCTGAAGAGTGCTCGCATGTAACCAAGTGATCTGTGACATAAATCAGATTAGACATCACACTATTGAAGGCTCAGTCACACCAGGAAGTGGCACATTGAAATTCATCAGTGGTGCTGGGAGCTTGGTGATATAATATCTATTGAACTTCTGCCCTGCAAATAAGCTTCTTCTGCTAATCAATCACAAGCTCCTTTCTATTTTCTCTGTTTGACAGTTTGTTTTTAGGACTGACATTTCATTCAATACAGAGAGGGTCTGAAAGCTCTCTCCTAGCTGAGTAAGTTGAGGTAGTTGTACCATCAACTCCTGTCTCATAACTGTCTAAAAACTGTTGCTCTTTTGTGAAGCTTGCCTGGATGGTGCAGGATAGCTAATAAACTATGATAGTTTCCTCCATTTTGGACTCTCCTGCTCTGTGTTTCCTCAAAGGTCACCTCAGTCAAGACGGCTTACTATAAATTAATGGTCCAACTCTTCAGGAAAATATTTCACTGATTAACTGATTCCATTGGAATTTACTGACTCTGTTATTGTAAATGTCGCGGCTTTGCTTTGTTATTTATGTTAGGCAGTCATGTTACTGACTTGCTGGGAAGCAGGTGTAGTTGGTCTCCAGATATTTAAAGATGCCATAGCAGGGATCAGTAGTACGGATGACGTTTGTGTTTAGTTCACACACTTTCTTTCCATCACACCTAAAGGAAACACGAAGAGGAAAAAACACTAAAACAAATGGAAAACAGTTGCTCCTGTGGCTAATATCAGTATATACAATAACTATTAGAGCGGTGACATGTGGTCCCCAGTGGATGACTACAGTTACTTTAGTGAGTTTTCATGTAGAGCAGTGACCAACAGGTCCTGACTGGGAGGACTGAACACAGACTTCAGAAGAGGTAGATTTTGTGGATTTTATGGATATAGATGAAACCAGGGTATGATGCAAGATCCTGCACTGCCACACTGGTAAATGTTTATGGGAGCTGTAGTTTTTCTGTGTAATTACTGTTGAATCACAAATATTTCAAAATTTTAGCTTAGAAAAAGGACAGTGAACCCGAGGGACAAGCTCATCTGTGTTTCGGACAGACTGATGGAAAAAATGCTAAATGGGTTTGAGGACAGCAGGACAACTCAAAAAGCTGAACTGATTTGCACCAAACTTGGTTGAGGGATGAGGGAAGGGCCACGGAAGAACCCATTAGATTTTGTGGTAGATCTGGATCATTCACAATGAATTTGAATTTTTTGTCTTGGGTGGATGTTTATAGAGCCACACAACCAAAAGTCAGATCAGATTGATTATAGATGTGACACATAACATGATAAGAAAAAGTCCAGGTAAGCAGTCTGAAAAACTAGAGAGGGAAGCTCAATACGAGTCAGATTCAGCCTATACTGTACATACAAGATTGTGGCAGGCTGTGAGGACATTGGTCCTGAGATGTTGGAGATTAATCAAAATTACCATCTTTTTAATAGTGTAAAGATAATCTGTTGGATAAGTAATTTTACCCTCAGACATCTGCAGCTCCCACTGGCCAAGTACAAGATGTCTGGTGATGGAGTTTTTAAATGCTTCCAAGCTCTCGCACATTTGACATTTTATTTCAAAGCTCAGTGATGCTGAATCAAAAACACTGATCTGGTTTTGAGATGCAGCAGAATACATGTCGATGTTTTGAATTTCACTGGTTGTTTACCTTTTCCTGAGGACGTCCACAGTCCCATGCTGAGAGCACTTTGTGTTGCTAAGCTGTTGTGGAGGTTTTCCTTCACTGCAGGTCTCTCTGTCTGCTCGTCCATACAGAGCAGCCGTCACTCTGATCACTCCAGTGTCTGTTACAACAAAGAGTGAAACGTCTTGACCTTACTCTGTAAAGTGCCGTGAGATAATGTATGATGTTTGGCATTAGGTAAATATAACTGAATTGACTTGACTTGAATTGTAAAGGAATTATTTTCTTCTGACCAATCAGTGGCAAATTACAGATCTGACCCACTATCACCAACTTATGACTAAGAACAAATAAACTTTCAGTCCTGTAAAATAAAAAAAGAGCATAGGTCGTTTGTGCAGCAGGTTATATGACCCATAGTTATGTTTTGTTGTTAGGCGACATCTAGTGGTCGTAGGAATTACAGCAGGAACAAAGAGGAAAGTGCGATGACGAGTCCAAATCAGGAAGAGGTGATTTCTATCCCCATGTGAAAGTAGCAGTTTATGTCGTTTCTTTTATTCATGACTGTTTGACAAAGTTAACCGCGTTGTTATTATTGTAACCATGACAACAAAGATGGTCTAATATTGAGGAAGTACTTGTGTGAACCCAAATCACGATCTTTTCCTAAACCTAACCGAGCCATGGCCGTTTTTACAGTAACCATGGTAACGAAGGTACGTACACCGCTCTCGTTCCGCCTGTTTATTTTTGTTACCCTGACAACTGAGGTTCGATACGCCGGGCACTGTAGCGGCATAATTTCAGAGAGATCGTGAGAGGGTTGAAAAAAAAAAAACGACCTATATGGTCGTTCAACCCACAACATTGATTTGGTCAGTTTGTTTACATCTTCCAGCTTAAATGTAGCATTCACCACCTTTAGAGTTCAGTCATACCACAGCTTAGACGTTGGACGTCGTTGCCATTGTCACAGGTGATAACTGTTTCTGTGGACACGTCTAAAACAAACCAAAATAAATTAAAAAAAAAACAGATGTGGAAGTGTGAGTTAAAATGTGGTCAAGACATGTATTTTTAAAAGAAAAACTGTAATGACTATAATACTAGATTGACTCTATATTTACCTGCTGTCACGAGCGAACAGGTCACTGCCAATACTGAAAAAGAAACATCACTGTCAAACAGATATAACTTACTTCAACTGGATTTACAACATGCAAATAGCAATGAAAATGTATTTCAGCAGGAGCCATGGTTAGTTGGTCCATTACGTCTATCCAGACTAAAACATTTAGATGGATTGACATGTAAATATAACACTCGAGGATGTTGTTGATCCTCCGGCTATCATCAGTTCATATTTACAGTTTGTCCAACACTTTGGTTTATGTTCAAATACCAACAGAACCAATCACATCAACTTTACTTTGTGTTCAGTACTAATCAGCTCATTAGCTCTTGACATACACACAGGGTTGTAGACTTACACTGGACTTCATATCAGACAGATGACAGTGCAAAAAACTTAATTCATTTAATTTTCATATGATCTATCTCATAACAGTTACTCCATCCAGCATCCTAAAGCTCCGGTCTATACAGTATATTAAAGGGACTAAGCCTCTTCAACAACAAAACATCTTATCCAATCAAAATTCATAGAATAACTTATATAAACCCACTAATTATTTTCCCAGGCAGTCGTATACTCACACAGTGTGCTGCTGAGTCTGAAGTGGAGCATGGTTTCAGTAACAGGTGAACAGTCGGACTGAATGTAGTTGAATGGACACACCCGTATTTAACGTGTGTTACAGTATATGACAAACAACAAACCAGCTGGCTCCTGGCTGTGTTAAAATATAAACTCGCAATCAAAGCCAGGCTGTATGACTTTCTGGGTGTATCCAAACTTTGATAAAAGATAATAAATGACTAATTTATCCAATATTATCAGAAGGAGGAAGAAGGAAGACTTCTACAGAATTCCCATCATACTCATCATGAACCTCTCCGTCTGTTCAACTGTTTTTTTGCAGCCTATGAACATAAAATTACTGACTTGTGGATCTTTATAATCATAAATCTACTTGCTCCACAACATGCATTTTTCAAAAGGAGTGTATATACGTTATATTCAGAAAGTCTTCAGACCCCTTCACTTTCTTCATATTTTATTGTGATTCAGCCTTGTGCTAAAATCCTTTAAATTTATTTTTTTTTCCTCATCAATTCCTCATATCATATCAATTTCCTAAACTTTTTCAAATGTATCAAAACAGAAAAACTGAAATATCATGTTGACATAAGTAGTCAGACACTTTGATATGACACTTGAAATTTAGCTCAGGTTCTTCCCATTTCTCTTGATCATCTTTGAGATGTTTCTACACCTTGATTGGAGTCCACCTGTGGTAAATCCAGTTGATTTGACATGATTTGGTCTCACAGCTGACAATGCTGATCAGAGCAAAAACTAAGACAAGAGGAGGGAGGAACTGCCTGCAGAGCTCAGAAACAGGATTGTGTTTAGGTACAGATCTGGTAGATGGACTACATAGTGCTTTTCTACTCAATCACTCAAAGCTACTTACAATTTGTCACAAACATTTACTAGGACTGAAGGATAAACTGATTAGTTTTTGGTGGTCAAAGGTCAAGGTGACCCCAGAAAACACTTTTTACCCATTAATCAAGACTTCACATAGTAATCATGACCAAAAAAATGGTTAATATTTTATATGACTGGATAAACAGGGATGTAATCTGAAACTAGGCTGAAAGGAGCAGTGTAGACAGATAACCGGTCACTGAAAGGTCTGAGAGGAAAAATTAAAAAGCAACAATGAAAGGTTCATATACAACAACTGCAATAAAGGTTGGTCTACCCTTCATTAGTGAGATTCAAATCTTTTATTTTTCTAATATTTAGTATTTTTGCCTTCATGTCTGATTATGGATTTGATCCTCCTGGGCATGGATGATACCAGTCTTACACATATCTGTAAAGAGACTTTCTACCATTCTCCCCAGTCATGCAGCTTCATATCAGCTCACTCCCACCTCCATGTTTCACTGTGCAGTCACTGTGGTGGTCCAAACATGCTGGACCCCGTCTGATCCAAACTAGGCCAGACAAGTCGTCAATGCAAGACAAGTTTATTCGAACAGTAATTTTTAAACATAAAGAATTACAGTTCAATGGAAGTAAATAAAAAGAGATAAATGAAACTGCAGTACAAAAAATGTATCAAAAGGTACTGCGAACCAGTTTACTTCATTCCAAGCATGTATACTGTGATGTCATTTTGGTTTTAGGGAGCGGTTATTGCAGGATCTGCAAAAGAACAGATTAAATATTGACTTTAGTTACTGACAACACAAAAATGCAGGATAATGTTTTCTAAACCAGCATTTTACACACTGTACATCGAAGTTCATTCTTGACCTTTGAAATATTAATTAGACAAAAATAATCTTGACTCAACGTCCATTTAGTTGCTTTTTCAGAAGCCTCTGGCCACATCTCATGTGGCAGTTAAAAACAAGAGCAAACTCATCCCACTGATGAACACCATGTGATGTAGTTAGTTATTAAACTCCAAAATGCTAACATTAGCATGTCTGGTTCATAACATTCAAAACAAAAGTTAGCAGCAGTCTCAGCTCCCTGCCCTTCCCTGATGTCTCATGTCCGCTGGAAAGCATCAGTGAAACACTGACTTTAAATGTGTAACTGCTTTATTCAGTGTTTGTACTGGTTATAATCACTTTCATAATCAATTTCAAGCTCTTTTTGGGACATTTCAAATGCTCCAGGGGGCCCTCTGGTGAACACATGGGCTCTAAGCAGGCGCTGAGTTTGCTCTGTGTATACTGCATGATATTTTGCTCTTTGGGGCCACAGACTAGCTTTAGTAGAGTGAAACAGCCCAGAAAGGTCTTTGAGATACTTACATTGACATCTGTAGTTCACCTCCAGGTACTTGTAAGTGCCAGAACAGGTGTCTCTGAACACAGAGTTGCTTGCTCTGATAGAGCAGCTGTTTTTCTCGTTACAGCTGTGGATGCAGAGTGATGTAAGTGAATACAGGCTTGAATGTGCACTAAAGAATGGGAAATTTGTGCGTCAATGCATGGCTCCTGTTTTACAAAAAAAGTAGGCAACTGTACCTGTCAGCCACTTTGGTAGTGGGACCGGAGCACATCACATTTTGGACCTGATTGTCAGGACGTTGGTAAGAGCAGGTGGTCTGGTCCGTGCGTCCAAAATTAGCGTTGTACACAAAAATAACCTTTCCTTGATCTGACAAAGAGAGGAGGAACGGCAAAACATTAGATCAGTGTTGAAATGCTCATAAAATATAAGTACGCATATGTTTATCACATTCAATAAAATCTCAGATCTTACCACACTGCAGGATGGCCAAAGAGTTCTCACATGCAACAATGTTGACTGTTAAAGTAACACAAATCACATTAGACATATTGCCCTTATCAAACTTATTGGTTTGTTTAACTTTTAATTACACACACAAATATAACTGACCAACTGGAAAGCAGGAGAAGGTGGTGTCCAGGTATTTGTAGGTGCCAGTGCAGGGATCAGAGGTACGGACGACAGCCATGTTGTATTCGCAAACTTTCTGGCCATCACACCTGCAGCGAGACGATACAGAGCTCGTTTCTGGATTTAATCAATTACAATCTGTACAGTACAATGTCCTTACGACTTCAATAAGTCTAAGGGACTACATGAAATTTACTGTGGTGAGGGGGATGGGGGATGGGAGGGGTGCTGAAGCTAATATTTATTTTCATAAAAACCACAACAGGAAATTTCAGCACTGGAACTAAAATTAAGAGATCATCGAGTTATTAAAGTTCATCCACCAAACATTAATGGCGATTATTTCAATATACCTATGTTAGTCTATAATCTCTTTCCTCATACTTCATGCGCTGCATTAGCCGTACTACTTGTGAGATAGTGTACATATGAGTGAGAGAGGAAGAGTAATTACACGACATGTGGAGTGTTTTTTCTCATTTTAGTGGGTGTGTACCTTGTCTTGAGGACGTCCACAGTGCCATCCTGAGAGCACTGTGTATTGGACAGCTCGTTTACACTTTTGCCCTCACCGCAGGTCTCGCTGTCTGAACGTCCATACAGAGCTGACTCCACACCAATCAGTCCTTCCTCTACACACCACAGAGGGAAAAATCAAACAAGGACAGAGAGGAAACATTTTAAATAGAGTCAGAAAGAAAAGACGTACTAGAGGAAAATGTTCAAGATGAAGCTGATGATATTCTTTATTTTCATATTAACAATATTAACAACAAATTTCACTAAAATGACCCAAACTAGAAACTTTGACTTTTTTAAAGGCTAAAACATTTCCCTACAACTCTGTAGGTTTTAGAAAAGTTGAAAAAGTAGTGCAGTTGCTTGGAAGTATTTTCAGCAGCGGATTAATCCACATTTAGTGCTTTGTGAGTATTTGGGGCAGCATTGTGTTTTCGAACTCCGTTTACATGCACAGCCTGATTTCTTAAATGCCACTTACCACAGCTGAGGCGCTGGACGTTGTCGGTGTCATCACAGGTGATCACCCTGTGTGTGGACAGGGGGGCCACAATCAAACACCTGTTGCTGTTCGTTGAGCCTGGAATGAAAAGTTTGTTTTATAAATTGTTTGTTCAATACATTTTTAAAATGCTGCTGAGACCAGATCTTAACAGTGAGAAGTGTCAGGTTATAACAGAAAACCTGCGTGAATATTATTGGATGTTTCTCATCAGCTGGCAGCCAAACAGATGGTGAAGTGATAGTGATGCATGAATCAAACAGATAATGCCAATCAGCTAATTCAAGTGTGACTTCAGTGCTCCTCTTTTTCAAGTGTCATATACAGAAATTTAAATAATGGAGCTGTGAGAACTGTACAGCACAGTAACAACAACAGAACAATGTGTTATTTGTATGAATGTTCAATTTACCTGAAGCAGTGAGTAGACATGTTGCTGCGAGCACTGAAAGTGAAAAATCATTAGACATAGTTTATTTCATTGATCTTATTATTTCTGTGTAAATCCACTTCACCAGTAATCTGAGTTAATGAGAACAACTTCAAACAAGCTGAAACCTTCACTGTTATGGTGACAGATATGTAAAAGGAAGTCCCACCCCTCCTGAATACGAGCAAGATCCCATGTCAATAGGGCTGAACAATTAATCGGGATTAATCGAAATTGCAAATATGGCCAAGTGCAATATCCAAGGTAAAGGTAAAACGTGTCACCACATTGTTGTGCAGTGTTAGCACCATAAGAGATGACGTTCCAACTGAAACCGCATAACGCAATATCTGACAAAATGAACACAATAAGAGTTTTTTTGCATATAGTGCAGCCCAATTATCCAATCAAATTCAAAGAAGAACTTAAACCCAGTCATTTTTATCACAGTCGTGTACTCACACAGTGTGCTGATGAGTCTGAAGTGGAGCATGGTTTCAGTAGCAGGTGAAGAGCGAGACTGAATGCAGATGAGCTTGTCACCTGTATTTATTGTGTCTGGTAGACGTCTTTACTTGCGTTATAGAAACTGGCTCCCATCCAGCTGTTTTTAAATGTATATGCAAAGTTAAAGGTGGAATGTATTAACTACTGGGTGTACAAGATTAGTACCTTAAAGTAATTGTTAGCTGCATCACTCACGTATTACACGTAATCAGGTAATCACGCATACATTTTCTCTCTCCAAACTATGCACATTTTTCAAAAGGAGTGTATGTACATTACATTCAGAAAGTCTTCCCTTCACTTTCTTCACATTTTCTCATGTTTTGAGAAAATGCTTATCTCAAAACATGAGACATGGTCTCAAAGCTGACAGTGCTGATCAGAGCAAACCAACACATGAGGAGAAGGTAGCAGACTGCAGAGCTCAGAGACAGGATTGTGTTGAGGCACAGATCTGGTAAATGGACTTTATAGCACTTTTCTAGTCGACCACTCAAACCCCTTTGTAATGAAAGCCACATTCACCCATTCACACATGCTTTTCCCTAAATTTTGGGGTTCGGTATCTTGTCCAAAGATGCTTTCGAAATGCAGACTGGAGGAGCCGGGAATCAAACCATCAACCTTCCAATTAGTGGACAACCTACTCTACCTCCTGACCTCACCTGCCTCTGGGGGAAGGCTACAGAAATATTTCTGGTGCACTGAAAGTTCCCAAGGGCACAGTGGCCTCCAATATTGTTTAAAGAGGCCGAAACCTCAGCAACTTGTCTTTGTCTAATCACAGGATTATGTTTAACCATTGTATTGAGTCATATATTGGAAAGACCACAGTATTAATTCAATTCAATTCCCTTTTTTTATAGCGCCAAATCATAACAAACATTATTTCAAGGCACTTTACAAGGTAAGATGAAGACCGTACAATATTATGGAGAGAAACCCAACAGTTCCCACAATGAGCAAGCGCTTGGTGACAGCGGGGAGATAAACTCCCTTTTAACAGGAAGAAACCTCCAACAGATCTGGACTCATGGTGGGCAGCTGTCTACCTCAACTGATTTGTTATTTAAACATTTCTTAACAATAGTACAGTATGTGATAGTTGTTGAAAAATTGAACTTAAAGCCACAAAAGTCAACCTGATCGCGGCGCTAGAGGAGAAGTCAGGGGATCAACACCCTCTGTGGGCTTTATCCTCTGGAGAATAACAATGTCTCTACAAAATATCACGGCAATTGTTTCATATTTATAGTATAATATTTATAATACTAGAAAATTCCAGGGAAATTTTGAGTGCCACGGGGGCTACTGCCGGGATGAGTACATGATTTATTTCCAGTGTTCAAAAGTCACCCTGATCATATTCTGGTTTTGAGAAATGTCTTGATATAAAAGACTCTGATATAAAACCATGTCACATCCCTCCATCATGTATTATGTGGGAAATATCTCATATTCTGTCTTGTATTTTTTTATAAAACAAGAGGCAACATGTCTTCAAACTGGCATTTAAAGGGTTAAAATCCTGAAAACTAATAAACATTTGGTAGGTTTGAGTGGTGGAAGTGGTTTAAGAGATTTATGCAAAAAAGCAGAAAAAAATATTGATATATGATGATTTTATAGCATTTTCTTTGTGTGTCCTTTTTTGGACGCGAGGAACCCCAGAGGGTACAAAATGTGTTACCAGTGTATAATAGACCTGTAACAGTAACTGACATTAGATTTTAAAAATATGTAAAAAAAGACACTTTCTTGCAGAAATCCATACCTTCAGCTGTAACACAGCCAAAATGATCAGCAAATCAAAAAAGAAAAGTGAAGAAAACGGCTAATGTAAAGCTAGCGGAGCTTGGAGAGTTGGTTATCTGGTTGCTAGGCGCACGCAGGCACGCACACAGGTCAGGAGCTGCCGTTGCCATGGCAATGTGAAAATCTGCCCAGAATTTGGCTTCTACATGGCTTCAAAACAACTGCAAATTATGGGAAAACCGTTACTTCTTTTCATAAACCGAAAAGACCGTGCCAGACACTGAAGCCAGAAGTTTCTACAGTCTCTATTTTATTCAGATATTCCTTAAAATGAGTGAGTAAGCTCAGTGCGACGACAGAGAGAGATTCTTTTGAAAAAAAAAGACGATTACATTAGCTGTCAATGAGAGTGAGACAGGTATTGCTGCCGGACTCGGCACCCCCGTTTAAATTTTGTGCAGACCCTGCCTGTCAAAGTTACATTTTATGAATCCCAACAACTATGTCTACATTTTCAGAAAGAATTATTTGTCTCCTTTGTACGGTTTGGCCGCGAGCTCGAGTTAAAAATAAAAATAAAGGTTATTTTTTACTGCTTCACGCACTCTAGCCAACTGACGCTTTCACTCTAACTTTGAAGAAAAAGTGATTTGCACTCCTCCTTTGAGTGCTCACAGTTTGAAAAGTTTACATGTTATGTAAAAACAGTTCCTATCTTTTTGAGAGAGCAGAAGTTTTCCTCCGTTTTATAGTTTGAATCACATTTCTACGTGCAGGTATGAGAGAGCTGGGTGACTCAGCAAAAAGGTGCAATTTTGTAGAAAAAAGGTGGGTTTCTAAAGAAAATTCCAATGCATTCCTAATGCATTATTTATTCCCAGTTTTTTGGGAATAACTTTGGGAAAAATTGGAATTTTAACACCAAAAGTCATAGCACCCCTTGCGGGATCAAGACGCACGTTTTGATGTATATATTACCGGGGTTTTCTCAAAGCTGCGGGACGAGTTACGCGCCGAAATTTGGCGGAAGAATAATAAACCCGAAACAGAAGATTAATAGGCACTCCTCTCAGCTATTCTAGCTGTAGAGGAGTGCCTCGGAGCTGAGCACCCGTGGCACTAATAATTATAATATTTCAGTCTTAAGCAACGTAGAAGACAAACATTGTTATGCCACTATAGGAAGACCACAGGAGGAACTGTTAGGGTGTTCTTTTCCATTGTCCCTGCTGAGCTTTGTGGTTATAATAACACAATGGCATTTATGTTGTTCCAGCCAAGTTTCAATGTGAAAAAAAAATTTTGTGCTGGTTTCATTTAGGTCAGACCCCTCCTTGTATCTTCACTTGCTCGGCATATTTACCTGCGTACCTAATGTAGGATTTACAGCATAAAAAAAAAAAGCTATTTTTCTGGGCATTAAATAAATCTTCCGAAGTATTAAGAAGTGCCATTTTAGGGATCCAAGCACCACGAAAAGAGAAGGTAACTTTGTAGAAAGATAAGTAAGTACAGTAAGAAATTTACAATCCCCAGGCTTAAAATTCTGTGACGTACATCACTAATAGAAAACTAAAGCTAAAGATTAAACTTACTAGAAAGCTGATTATACATTGAACAACTGAAATCAACTCACTTTTTGTGTTCTGGTATGAATCAGTGGATTCTACGAATACAGCAACTAGTATACTAAAAGTAGCCTGCACTATTATACTTTTATATTTAACGATTTAATACATGCACTACAATTACCATCTCGTGGTTGTACGCCTCCGCCAACTAGCCAAGTGTATGAAATATGGTCATGACCTCCCCTTCCTGAGTTACAGTGTTGAATAATATTATATCATAATATGTTATGATGTCACAGTGAACTTGACATTTGACCTTTTGGATATAAAATGTCATCACTTCATTTTATCCTATTACACATTTATATTGAATTGTGTCATAATTACCGTATGAGTTTAAAAGGAGAGTTATGGCCAAAAACATGTTTTGTGAGGTCACAGTGGCTTTGACCTTTGACCACGAAATCCTAACCAGTTCATCCTTGAGTCCAAATCAGTGTTTGTGTTGGATTTAATGAAATTCCGTCCAGGTGTTGCTACTTGCTAGTGGAAATTTGTAGCAAATTTGAAGAAATTCCTTCTCACAAGACGAAAACAGTGTTTATTGAGGTCACCGTCAGCTTGATCTCTGATTGCCAAGATCTAATTAGGTCATCCTATAGTCCAAATGAATGTTTGTGTCAAATTTGAAGAAGTACCCTCGAGGCGTGTTCATGAAAATGGGACAGAGAGACAGACGACCTGAAAACATAATGTTACAGTTATGTAAAGCATAATGATGTAAGGATAGCTGGAGGCAGCTGTTACAGAGAGAGACACTGGATATGTTGCGTTGTTCTCAAAAATGTCCAAAAAATATTTTGCATGTCTTTTCCTGTCGCAAGAGGGAAATCTCCATGTCCCCAGTAGTTAGTTTATCTTAAGTCATTGAGGCTTACAGTTTGTTTCATTGTATGTCCTTGCACAGATGGCATCACATTTTCACTCCCTTTTCCTTTTGTGTTTGATCAGTGGAGTGTTGATTGTAGGAACTGTAAGTAAAACTCTCTCTGATAGTTCTAGATTAAGTCGCTGTGGCTCCTTTGTCTGATTACAATGAAGAAAATGTGTTTTTTGTGTTAAAACAAGACAATGCTGAAGAATATGCCCTCTACAATACTTATACCTGATGTGTAGTAAACAGCAGTATTCAGATTTTTTTACATTCGTCCTCTGGGACAAAACGACTGAATGGCAGGAAAAGTGAAAACTAAATTAACAGCAGGGAAATGCACACATCCACTCACACAATTAAAACCTACTAAGGTTTTGAGTGCACCATAACTTTTAAGTTTCCTCAACAAATTCAAATTAAATGAGTCTTGGGAGACAGGGAACTCGATCTCACTGCAGCCAATGGAGAGCCCATACCATATGATGGATGGGTTGAACTTATCTTCAACTTACCTGGCAATGATGATCCAAACCTCGCCATCAGAGTCCCCTTCCTGGTCAGTCAGGTGAGCCTTGCTAGACCAATCGTGGGCTTCAATGTGATCCAAGAGCTCATCCTAGGGCAGGAGGGTGGAATGGGTGTTGTCAGTGTTATTGCCAGGTTGCTGCAAGATGCCATGCATGTTGAAAGTGACAAAGCCGAGGCAATTGTGAACTTAATACAGACCCGGGAACCTTCTCATAGTCATGCACTGGTGAGGGTTGGCCGGCAGAAGGTGATTGTCCATCCTGGCCAGGTTGCCCGCATCAAATGTAAGGTGCCAGCTGATTTCACCTCACCTGTGGCGCTGTTTCAGGTCAACCATCCAGACCTAAAACTGGAACAGCTGGATCTCGGTGATGGCCTGGTTGAGGTTCACCACACCAAACGGCCTCATGTTGAGATCCCAGTGGGCAACCATACCCAACACAACATCACGCTGGACCACTTCACAGTCTTAGGCAATATCCAGCCCATCGACAAGATAGTGGAAACAGATCAGGCAGATAGCATCGAGGTCAATTATGTCGACTCACCTGTTTCTGACAGCAGGGAAAACAAAGGTGAAACAGAACAGCCGCCCCGGCTGTGGCACCCCCCCGTTGATCTAACCCATTTAAATGAGGAACAGCAGGAACTGGTGAAAACAATGCTGTATGAGGAGTTGAGTGCCTTTGCCCAGAATGATAGTGATATAGGATGTGTCCCAAGCCTCCAAATGAGTATAACTCTGAAGGATGACATCCCAGTACAGCGATCCTACGTGGCAGTCCCCAGGCCCCTCTACAAAGAAGTCAAGGAATATATCCAGGACTTATTGGCGAAGAAGTGGATAGTAAAGTCAAAGTCCCCATACTCTGCCCCAGTTGTTTGTGTGCGAAAGAAAGATGGGAGTTTGAGGCTGTGCATTGATTACAGGCTCCTGAACCAAAAGACAGTCCCAGACAGACACCCCCTGCCCCGTATTCAAGATCTTATTGACACGCTCGGTGGGTACAGCTGGTTTTCAATTTTGGATCAGGGAAAAGCCTATCATCAAGGGTACATTGCTGAGGGGTCACGGCATCTGACAGCATTCATCACCCCATGGGGCTTGTATGAGTGGGTGCGTATCCCCTTCGGACTTTCAAATGCACCAGCTGCATTTCAGAGGAGCATGGAGGAGATGCTCAACTCCTTGCGGGATAAGTGCTGTATCCCCTACTTAGACGACGTCCTCTGCTATGCTAAGACATTTGAAGATCATGTTGAGGTTCTGAGATGTGTCCTGAGGGCCCTCCAACGCCACGGTGTGAAACTCAGGCCAACCAAGTGCGAGCTCTTTAAAAAAGAGGTTCGTTATGTAGGAAAGCTGGTCTCTGCCGATGGAGTTAGGGTCGACCCCAAGGATCTGGAAGCCATCCAGGCTCTGAGAAGTAAAACCCCGAGCACTGTTGGAGAAGTCCGTAAGCTCCTTGGATTTCTCGGCTATTACCGGACGTACATACAAGACTTCTCCAGAGTTGCAAAGCCAATGTATGAACTCCTACAAACCAAAACCACTGCCTGGTGATGCCTCAGCCCAAACAAAGGAAAGGGAAAGGGGCACAGCTGTCATCCAGGACTCCAGTGAAGTGGGTTGAAGAGCACCAGAGAGCCCTAGACCAGCTCATACACATCCTGTCCAACCCACCAGTGCTTGGTTACCCTGATTTTGACCTCCCTTTTGTGCTTCATACAGATGCGTCAGAACAAGGGCTGGGCGCTGTCCTATACCAACGCCAGGGAGGAAAGCTCAGGGTGATTGCTTATGGGTCCAGAACACTGACGCCGGCAGAAAGGAATTACAACCTTCACTCAGGCAAACTCGAATTTCTGGCCTTAAAGTGGGCCATAAGTGAGAAATTTCGAGATTATTTGTTCTACGCGCCCCACTTCATTGTCTACAACTCTACACGGATAACAATCCATTAACTTATGTGATGAGCACCGCAAAGTTAAATGCTGTTGGCCACCGATGGGTCGGTGAGCTTGCTGACTTTCGGTTTGAGGTGAAATATCGACCAGGAAAAGCAAACATTGATGCTGACACCCTGTCTAGGTTGCCCTTAGACATTGACAACTATATGGACTCATGCACACTGGAGTTGCCCAGAGACGCCATTCTGGCAACATGGGAAGGCAGCAGAGTTGCTAAACAGCGAGACGTTGCCTATGTAGCTGTCCTGAACTTGTCGCAGCATAGTTCAACCATACAGTCACCAGAGCTGCTTCCAACCATAAGCTGTGATGAGCTCAGGAGGTCTTAGCTAGGTGATCCTGCTATCAGTCAAGTCATCAGACTGAAAGAGACTAACAACACTCTGAGCAGTGACATAAGAAGGGGAGTTAGTGGTTTGACCAGGATTATTCAGGGAAACCAGTCAAAGAAGTCAACTAGTCCTGCCCAACCAGTACCGAGCTATGGTCCTGAAACATCTCCATGATGACATGGGTCATATGGGGACCGAGAGGGTCCTGGGCCTAGCTAGAGATCGATTTTATTGGCCGTACATGAAACAGGATGTTGAGGCATATGTGACAAGAAAGTGCCCCTGCATTAAGCAGAAAAAACCTGTCTCACACATCAGAGCACCCATGGGGAGCATTACCACCAACTCACCCCTAGAGCTGGTGTCAATTGACTACCTTCACCTTGAGTCTAGTAAGGGAGGTTTTGAGTATATTCTGGTTGTTGTAGACCATTTTACCAGATTTGCACAAGCCTATGCAACCCGAAATAAGTCTGGAAAAACGGCTGCAGAGAAAATCTTCGATGATTTTATCCCACGGTTTGGCTACCCATGGAAGTTGCATCATGACCAAGGGAGAGAATTTGAGAATGAACTGTTTAAAACCCTGCAGCAGCTGAGTGGTGTGGGTCACTCGAGGACCACCCCCTATCATCCTCAGGGGAACCCAGCAGAGAGATTTAACCATACCTTGCTTCAGATGCTCAGGACCCTGCAGGAAAAAGAAAAAGAAAGGTGGAGAGAACATCTGTCAAAAGTCATCCATGCTTATAATTGTACCAGACATGAGGCGACTGGGTTTTCACCCTTCTATTTGATGTATGGCCTACACCCACGTCTGCCTGTGGACATGATATTTGGCCTGGGTACTGATGAAGAAGCTACTTCTCCAAGAGGCTATGCAGAGAAGTGGGCCTCTAGAATGAAGGAAGCTTACAGACTCGCCTCTGAGAATAGTCAACAAGCAAGTTCTCGGGGAAAGAAATACTATGATCGGCATATGAAGGGTGTTGTCCTTGAACCAGGTGACCGCGTCCTGGTGCGTAACCTGAGTGAGAGAGGTGGTCCGGGCAAGCTAAGAGCATACTGGGAGAAGATGGTCCATGTTGTGAAGGAGAGGGTTGCTGATGGGCCGGTCTACAAAGTGACGCCAGAGACTGGTGGAAATAGAGTGCGCATACTACACCGCAACCTACTTCACTTAGTCAATGACCTACCAGTAAACTTGACTCAGCCATCACAGAGATCACCAGCTGAACGAAAGAGAGACTCACCAAGACACTTACCTGCTCCATCAATAGAACCACTTCAACGGAGAGCAAGGGTCAGACAGCCAAGTACAAAGAGACAGAGTGAATGGGAGCCAAGCAGTGACTCTTCTGATGATGATGATGGACCTCAATACTGGCTGAGAATACCTGTAAAGAGAGGACTTGAGAACACACAAGTACAGCCTGTATGTGAGCCCCAGAGACACTCTAATAAATATCCTCATCATGTAACAACCACTGAGAGAACTGACCAAACTCGACTGATTGTACCTGAAAGAGAAACTAGACAAAGGGTACATGTCAGGGAAAGAGGGGAGAGCTTGCCTGAAGTAAAAAGTAGAGAAATGCGGCAGAGGACACGCGAAGAGGAATGGGCAGAAGAGGAGCACTTACCTGTTGATCCAATACCGGCAGACCCGGAGCAGGAAGCCGATTGGCCGGTAACTCCTCAGACAGTCAATGAGCAGCCCAATGATGATCAGGCTAGTCAGCCACAAACCTGGAGGTCTACTCGTGAGAGAAAGCCAACCCAGAGGCTCACATATGAAGCATTGGGCCGACCCTCATACCAACCCCAAACTATTTGCAACACAGTGGGGGCCTATGGAGGGCCAGCAATATCAACTTGGGAAATGCAAACATACCCTATGATCTACCACACACCTGTTAAGGCTCTGCCATACCCCACACCATACCAAGTCGTACCATACACAGCAACCACACAATTCATTACACCACTACTTGTGTATTGATAGACGCGTAAATACATTAACATACAGACTTACTTTGAACTCACCTTTGGGTATGGAAATTGTACCAGAAATGTTGAATATTATTGGAGGTTGAAAAGGTTTGAGGTTTAGGAGTATGTGAATGTCTGGAGCCATTTCTATTTTGTCAGGGAGCGTGTGACACTCATGAAATGTAGGTCACATTTGATGTGATTTTATTTGCTTTATTTTGAAAATATTATTTCTGGGAAATAATTATGGTAATATGTGCCAAAATGTTCAAATCTTATCTCTTGATAAGGGCAAAAGCCTTCTTTATATGATACACTTACAGCTACTTAATGTTACCAGTAGGAGGCAGTGTGGCGATTTGCTGCTTCTCTTGGACTCTCCTTGTGAGTAGACTTTTGTTGACTTCCTCATTCTACTGAGCGAAGATGCACTGAACAGAAGCAATGGTCGCCTGTCTCATTATTTCTCCTGTTTTACAGGAACCTTATCTGTTAACCGGTACTCGGCCTGAGACCTGTAACATGTTCACACAGGATCTGCAAAAGAACAGACGGATGATTCATGTTAAACAGCACAGCCTCAGAAATAAATGAATATCTCATAAATTGTACATATGAATTATTTAATGATAATTATTAATGACTATTATTAATGAATTTGTTTTTGTTTCACCTCAAATAAAAATGTGGGCTCACTAAATTTACAGTCCAAAATTGAGATTGGCAGTAGTGTGTTTGCAACATTACATTAAACCCCGAAGGGCTTTTGAATCACTTACATTGACATACGTAAGCCACCTCCAGGTACTTGTAAGTGCCGTAACAGGGGTCTCCAAACACTGAGTTGCTTGCTCTGATAGTGCAGCTGTTCTTCCCATTACAGCTGTGGGTACAGAGTGATGTGATGTTAGTGAACAACCTCCAGCTATCACTGTACTCCAGTTCCTAAGTTAATAAGGATGATTTGATTGATATTTTGAACCTGAAAATTTTAAATCAACAAAGAGTGGACAACTGTACATTTCAGCCACTTTGCTCATGGGATTTGAGCACAGGACTTTTTGGATTTGAGAGGTGGGACGTTGGTAAGAGCATGTGGTTCGGTCACGGCGTCCATAATCAGCACCATACACAAAAATAACCTGCCCTTCATCTGCAAAGAAGAGGAGGACATGTCAATGAAAAGTGCTGAAATTAAATGAAAATGCTTCCGCATACATGCAAAAAAGTGGTCTTACCACAGTGCAGGTGTGCTGAAGAGTGCTCGCATGTAACCAAGTGATCTGTAACATAAATCAGACTAGACATCACACTATTGAAGGCTCAGTCGCACCAGGAAGTGGCACATTGAAATTCATCAGTGGTGCTGGGAGCTTGGTGATATAATATCTATTGAACTTCTGCCCTGCAAATAAGCTTCTTCTGCAAATCAATCACAAGCTCCTTTCTATTTTCTCTGTTTGACAGTTTGTTTTTAGGACTGTCATTTCATTCAATACAAAGAGGGTCTGAAAGCTCTCTCCTAGCTGAGTAAGTTGAGGTAGTTGTACCATCAACTCCTGTCTCATAACTGTCTAAAAACTGTTGCTCTTTTGTGAAGCTTGCCTGGATGGTGCAGGATAGCTAATAAACTATGATAGTCTCCTCCATTTTGGACTCTCCTGCTCTGTGTTTCCTCAAAGGTCACCTCAGTCGAGACGGCTTACTATAAATTAATGGTCCAACTCTTCAGGAAAATATTTCACTGATTAACTGATTCCATTGGAAGTTACTGACTTTGTTATTGTAAATGTCGCGGCTTTGCTTTGTTATTTATGTTGGGCAGTCATGTTACTGACTTGCTGGGAAGCAGGTGTAGTTGGTCTCCAGATATTTAAAGATGCCATAGCAGGGATCAGTAGTACGGATGACGTTTGTGTTTAGTTCACACACTTTCTTTCCATCACACCAAAAGGAAACATGAAGAGGAAAAAACACTAAAACAAATGGAAAACAGTTGCTCCTGTGGCTAATATCAGTATATACAATAACTATTAGAGCAGTGACATGTGGTCCCCAGTGGATGACTACAGTGACTTTAGTGAGTTTTCATGTAGAGCAGTGACCAACAGGTCCTGACTGGGAGGACTGAACACAGACTTCAGAAGAGGTAGATTTTGTGGATTTTATGGATATAGATGAAACCAGGGTATGATGCAAACACCAAACTTGGTTGAGGGATGAGGGAAGGGCCACGGAAGAACCCATTAGATTTTGTGGTAGATCTGGATCATTCACAATGAATTTGAATTTTTTGTCTTGGGTGGATGTATATAGAGCCACACAACCAAAAGTCAGATCAGATTGATTATAGATGTGACACATAACATGATAAGAAAAAGTCCAGGTAAGCAGTCTGAAAAACTAGAGAGGGAAGCTCAATACGAGTCAGATTCAGCCTATACTGTACATACAAGATTGTGGCAGGCTGTGAGGACATTGGTCCTGAGATGTTGGAGATTAATCAAAATTACCATCTTTTTAATAGTGTAAAGATAATCTGTTGGATAAGTAATTTTACCCTCAGACATCTGCAGCTCCCACTGGCCAAGTACAAGATGTCTGGTGATGGAGTTTTTAAATGCTTCCAAGCTCTTGCACATTTGACATTTTATTTCAAAGCTCAGTGATGCTGAATCAAAAACACTGATCTGGTTTTGAGATGCAGCAGAATACATGTCGATGTTTTGAATTTCACTGGTTGTTTACCTTTTCCTGAGGACGTCCACAGTCCCATGCTGAGAGCACTTTGTGTTGCTAAGCTGTTGTGGAGGTTTTCCTTCACCGCAGGTCTCTCTGTCTGCTCGTCCATACAGAGCAGCCGTCACTCTGATCACTCCAGTGTCTGTTACAACAAAGAGTGAAACGTCTTGACCTTACTCTGTAAAGTGCCGTGAGATAATGTATGATGTTTGGCATTAGGTAAATAAAACTGAATTGACTTGACTTGAATTGTAAAGGAAGGCTGTTATTTTCTTCTGACCAATCAGTGGCAAATTACAGATCTGACCCACTAACACCAACTTATGACTAAGAGCAAATAAACTTTCAGTCCTGTAAAATAAAAAAAAAAAGAGCATCTAGGTCGTTTGTGCAGCAGGTTATATGACCCATAGTTATGTTTTGTTGTTAGGCGACATCTAGTGGTCGTAGGAATTACAGCAGGAACAAAGAGGAAAGTGCGATGACGAGTCCATATCAGGAAGAGGTGATTTCTATCCCCATGTGAAAGTAGCAGTTTATGTCGTTTCTTTTATTCATGACTGTTTGACAAAGTTAACCGCGTTGTTATTATTGTAACCATGACAACAAAGATGGTCTAATATTGAGGAAGTACTTATGTGAACCCAAATCACGATCTTTTCCTAAACCTAACCAAGCCATGGCCGTTTTTACAGTAACCATGGTAACGAAGATATGTACACCGCTCTCGTTCCGCCTGTTTATTTTTGTTACCCTGACAACTGAGGTTCGATACGCTGGGCACTGTATCGGCGCTATTTCAGAGAGATCGTGAGAGGGTTGGGAAAAAAAAACGACCTATATGGTCGTTCAACCCACAACATTGATTTGGTCAGTTTGTTTACATCTTCCAGCTTAAATGTAGCATTCACCACCTTTAGAGTTCAGTCATACCACAGCTTAGACGTTGGACGTCGTTGCCATTGTCACAGGTGATAACTGTTTCTGTGGACACGTCTAAAACAAACCAAAATAAATTAAAAAAAAACAGATGTGGAAGTGTGAGTTAAAATGTGGTCAAGACATGTATTTTTAAAAGAAAAACTGTAATGACTATAATACTAGATTGACTCTATATTTACCTGCTGTCACGAGCGAACAGGTCACTGCCAATACTGAAAAAGAAACATCACTGTCAAACAGATATAACTTACTTCAACTGGATTTACAACATGCAAATAGCAATGAAAATGTATTTCAGCAGGAGCCATGGTTAGTTGGTCCATTACGTCTATCCAGACTAAAACATTTAGATGGATTGACATGTAAATATAACACTCGAGGATGTTGTTGATCCTCCGGCTATCATCAGTTCATATTTACAGTTTGTCCAACACTTTGGTTTATGTTCAAATACCAACAGAACCAATCGCATCAACTTTACTTTGTGTTCAGTGCTAATCAGCTCATTAGCTCTTGACATACACACAGGGCTGTAGACTTACACTGGACTTCATATCAGACAGATGACAGTGCAAAAAACTTAATTCATTTAATTTTCATATGATCTATCTCATAACAGTTACTCCATCCAGCATCCTAAAGCTCCGGTCTATACAGTATAATAAAGGGACTAAGCCTCTTCAACAACAAAACATCTTATCCAATCAAAATTCATAGAATAACTTATATAAACCCACTAATTATTTTCCCAGGCAGTCGTATACTCACACAGTGTGCTGCTGAGTCTGAAGTGGAGCATGGTTTCAGTAACAGGTGAACAGTCGGACTGAATGTAGTTGAATGGACACACCCGTATTTAACGTGTGTTACAGTATATGACAAACAACAAACCAGCTGGCTCCTGGCTGTGTTAAAATATAAACTCGCAATCAAAGCCAGGCTGTATGACTTTCTGGGTGTATCCAAACTTTGATAAAAGATAATAGATGACTAATTTATCCAATATTATGAGAAGGAAGAAGAAGGAAGACTTCTACAGACTTCCCATCATACTCATCATGAACCTCTCCGTCTGTTCAACTGTTTTTTTGCAGCCTATGAACATAAAATTACTGACTTGTGGATCTTTATAATCATAAATCTACTTGCTCCACAACATGCATTTTTCAAAAGGAGTGTATATACGTTATATTCAGAAAGTCTTCAGACCCCTTCACTTTCTTCATATTTTATTGTGATTCAGCCTTGTGCTAAAATCATTTAAATTAATTTTTTTTCCTCATCAATTCCTCATATCAATTTCCTCAACTTTTTCAAATGTATCAAAACAGAAAAACTGAAATATCATGTTGACATAAGTAGTCAAACACTTTGATATGACACTTGAAATTTAGCTCAGGTTCTTCCCATTTCTCTTGATCATCTTTGAGATGTTTCTACACCTTGATTGGAGTCCACCTGTGGTAAATCCAGCTGATTTGACATGATTTGGTCTCACAGCTGACAATGCTGATCAGAGCAAAAACTAAGAAATGAGGAGGGAGGAACTGCCTGCAGAGCTCAGAAACAGGATTGTGTTGAGGTACAGATCTGGTAGATGGACTACATAGTGCTTTTCTACTCAATAACTCAAAGCTACTTACAATTTGTCAAAAACATTTAAACAGGATAAACTGATTAGTTTTTGGTGGTCAAAGGTCAAGGTGACCCCAGAAAACACTTTTTACCCATTAATCAAGACTTCACATAGTAATCATGACCAAAAAAATGGTTAATATTTTATATGACTGGATAAACAGGGATGTAATCTGAAACTAGGCTGAAAGGAGCAGTGTAGACAGATAACCGGTCACTGAAAGGTCTGAGAGGAAAAATTAAAAAGCAACAATGAAAGGTTCATATACAACAACTGCAATAAAGGTTGGTCTACCCTTCATTAGTGAGATTCAAATCTTTTATTTTTCTAATATTTAGTATTTTTGCCTTCATGTCTGATTATGGATTTGATCCTCCTGGGCATGGATGATACCAGTCTTACACATATCCGTAAAGAGACTTTCTACCATTCTCCCCAGTCATGCAGCTTCATATCAGCTCACTCCCACCTCCATGTTTCACTGTGCAGTCACTGTGGTGGTCCAAACATGCTGGACCCCATCTGATCCAAACTAGGCCAGACAAGTCGTCAATGCAAGACAAGTTTATTCGAACAGTAATTTTTAAACATAAAGAATTACAGTTCAATGGAAGTAAATAAAAAGAGATAAATGAAACTGCAGTACAAAAAATGTATCAAAAGGTACTGCGAACCAGTTTACTTCATTCCAAGCATGTATACTGTGATGTCATTTTGGTTTTAGGGAGCGGTTATTGCAGGATCTGCAAAAGAACAGATTAAATATTGACTTTAGTTACTGACAACACAAAAATGCAGGATAATGTTTTCTAAACCAGCATTTTACACACTGTACATCGAAGTTCATTCTTGACCTTTGAAATATTAATTAGACAAAAATAATCTTGACTCAACGTCCATTTAGTTTCTTTTTCAGAAGCCTCTGACCACATCTCATGTGGCAGTTAAAAACAAGAGCAAACTCATCCCACTGATGAACACCATGTGATGTAGTTAGTTATTAAACTCCAAAATGCTAACATTAGCATGTCTGGTTCATAACATTCAAAACAAAAGTTAGCAGCAGTCTCAGCTCCCTGCCCTTCCCTGATGTCTCATGTCCGCTGGAAAGCATCAGTGAAACACTGACTTTAAATGTGTAACTGCTTTATTCAGTGTTTGTACTGGTTATAATCACTTTCATAATCAATTTCAAGCTCTTTTTGGGACATTTCAAATGCTCCAGGGGGCCCTCTGGTGAACACATGGGCTCTAAGCAGGCGCTGAGTTTGCTCTGTGTATACTGCATGATATTTTGCTCTTTGGGGCCACAGACTAGCTTTAGTAGAGTGAAACAGCCCAGAAAGGTTTTGAGATACTTACATTGACATCTGTAGTTGACCTCCAGGTACTTGTAAGTGCTAGAACAGGTGTCTCCGAACACAGAGTCGCTTGCTCTGATAGAGCAGCTGTTTTTCTCGTTACAGCTGTGGATGCAGAGTGATGTAAGTGAATACAGGCTTGAATGTGCACTAAAGAATGGGAAATTTGTGCGTCAATGCATGGCTCCTGTTTTACAAAAAAAGTGGGCAACTGCACCTGTCAGCCACTTTGGTAGTGGGACCGGAGCACATCACATTTTGGACATCACCAGCAGAACGTTGGTAAGAGCAGGTGGTCTGGTCCGTGCGTCCAAAATTAGCGTTGTACACAAAAATAACCTTCCCTTGATCTGACAAAGAGAGGAGGAACGGCAAAACATTAGATCAGTGTTGAAATGCTCAGAAAATATAAGTACGCATATGTTTATCACATTCAATAAAATCTCAGATCTTACCACACTGCAGGTTGGCCAAAGAGTTCTCACATGCAACAATGTTGACTGTTAAAGTAACACAAATCACATTAGACATATTGCCCTTATCAAACTTATTGGTTTGTTTAACTTTTAATTACACACACAAACGTAACTGACCAACTGGAAAGCAGGAGAAGGTGGTGTCCAGGTATTTGTAGGTGCCAGTGCAGGGATTAGAGGTACGGACGACAGCCATGTTGTATTCGCAAACTTTCTGGCCATCACACCTGCAGCGAGACGATACAGAGCTCGTTTGTGGATTTAATTAATTACAATCTGTACAGTACAATGTCCTTACGACTTCAATAAGTCTAAGGGACTACATGAAATTTACTGTGGTGAGGGGGATGGGGGATGGGAGGGGTGCTGAAGCTAATATTTATTTTCATAAAAACAGCAAAAGGAAATTTCGGCACTGGAACTAAAGTTAAGAGATCATCGAGTTATTAAAGCTCATCCACCAAACATTAATGTCGATTATTTCAATATACCTATGTTAGTCTATAATCTCTTTCCTCATACTTCATGCGCTGCATTAGCCGTACTACTTGTGACATAGTGTACATATGAGTGAGAGAGGAAGAGTAATTACACGACATGTGGAGTGTTTTTTCTCATTTTAGTGGGTGTGTACCTTGTCTTGAGGACGTCCACAGTGCCATCCTGAGAGCACTGTGTATTGGACAGCTGTCTTGCAGGTTTGCCCTCACCGCAGGTCTCGCTGTCTGAACGTCCATACAGAGCTGACTCCACACCAATCAGTCCTTCCTCTACACACCACAGAGGGAAAAATCAAACAAGGACAGAGAGGAAACATTTTAAATAGAGTCAGAAAGAAAAGACGTACTAGAGGAAAACTTTCAAGATGAAGCTGATGATATTCTTTATTTTCATATTAACAATATTAACAACAAATTTCACTAAAATGACCCAAACTAGAAACTTTGACTTTTTTAAAGGCTAAAACATTTCCCTACAACTCTGTAGGTTTTAGAAAAGTTGAAGAAGTAGTGCAGTTGCTTGGAACTATTTTCAGCAGCGGATTAATCCACATTTAGTGCTTTGTGAGTATTTGGGGCAGCATTGTGTTTCCAAACTCCGTTTACATGCACAGCCTGATTTCTTAAATGCCACTTACCACAGCTGAGGCGCTGGACGTTTTTTTTGCCATCACAGGTGATCACCCTGTGTGTGGACAGGGGGGCCACAATCAAACAGTTGTTGCTGTTCGTTGAGCCTGGAATGAAAAGTTTGTTTTATAAATTGTTTGTTCAATACATTTTTAAAATGCTGCTGAGACCAGATCTTAACAGTGAGAAGTGTCAGGTTATAACAGAAAACCTGCGTGAATATTATTGGATGTTTCTCATCAGCTGGCAGCCAAACAGATGGTGAAGTGATAGTGATGCATGAATCAAACAGATAATGCCAATCAGCTAATTCAAGTGTGACTTCAGTGCTCCTCTTTTTCAAGTGTCATATACAGAAATTTAAATAATGGAGCTGTGAGAACTGTACAGCACAGTAACAACAATAGAACAATGTGTTATTTGTATGAATGTTCAATTTACCTGAAGCAGTGAGTAGACATGTTGCTGCGAGCACTGAAAGTGAAAAATCATTAGACATAGTTTATTTCATTGATCTTATTATTTCTGTGTAAATCCACTTCAACAGTAATCTGTGAGTTAATGAGAACAACTTCAAACAAGCTGAAACCTTCACTGTTATGGTGACAGATATGTAAAAGGAAGTCCCACCCCTCCTGAATACGAGCAAGATCCCATGTCAATAGGGCTGAACAATTAATCGGGATATAATCGAAATCGCAAATATGACCAAGTGCAATATCCAAGGTAAAGGTAAAACGTGTCGCCACATTGTTGTGCAGTGTTAGCACCATAAGAGATGACGTTCCAACTGAAACCGCATAACGCTATATCTGCCAAAATAACCACAATAAGAGTTTTTTTGCATATAGTGCAGCCCAATTATCCAATCAAATTCAAAGAAGAACTTAAACCCAGTCATTTTTATCACAGTCGTGTACTCACACAGTGTGCTGATGAGTCTGAAGTGGAGCATGGTTTCAGTAGCAGGTGAAGAGCGAGACTGAATGCAGATGAGCTTGTCACCTGTATTTATTCTGTCTGGTAGACGTCTTTACTTGCGTTATAGAAACTGGCTCCCATCCAGCTGTTTTTAAATGTATATGCAAAGTTCAAGGTGGAATGTATTAACTACTGGGTGTATCAAGATTAGTACCTTAAAGTAATTGTTAGCTGCATCACTCACGTATTACACGTAATCACGCATATTTTCTCTTTCCAAACTATGCACATTTTTCAAAAGGAGTGTATGTACATTACATTCAGAAAGTCTTCCCTTCACTTTCTTCACATTTTCTCATGTTTTGAGAAAATGCTTATCTCAAAACATGAGACATGGTCTCAAAGCTGACAGTGCTGATCAGAGCAAACCAACACATGAGGAGAAGGTAGCAGACTGCAGAGCTCAGAGACAGGATTGTGTTGAGGCACAGATCTGGTAAATGGACTTTATAGCACTTTTCTAGTCGACCACTCAAACCCCTTTGTAATGAAAGCCACATTCACCCATTCACACATGCTTTTCCCTAAATTTTGGGGTTCGGTATCTTGTCCAAAGACGCTTTCGAAATGCAGACTGGAGGAGCCGGGAATCAAACCATCAACCTTCCAATTAGTGGACAACCTACTCTACCTCCTGACCTCACCTGCCTCTGGGGGAAGGCTACAGAAATTTTTCTGGTGCACTGAAAGTTCCCAAGGGCACAGTGGCCTCCAATATTGTTTAAAGAGGCCAAAACCTCAGCAACTTGTCTTTGTCTAATCACAGGATTATGTTTAACCATTGTATTGAGTCATATATTGGAAAGACCACAGTATTAATTCAATTCAATTCCCTTTTTTTATAGCGCCAAATCATAACAAACATTATTTCAAGGCACTTTACAAGGTAAGATCAAAACCGTACAATATTATGGAGAGAAACCCAACAGTTCCCACAATGAGCAAGCGCTTGGCGACAGCGGGGAGATAAACTCCCTTTTAACAGGAAGAAACCTCCAACAGATCTGGACTCATGGTGGGCAGCTGTCTACCTCAACTGATTTGTTATTTAAACATTTCTTAACAATAGTACAGTATGTGATAGTTGTTGAAAAATTGAACTTAAAGCCACAAAAGTCAACCTGATCGTGGCGCTAGAGGAGAAGTCAGGGGATCAACACCCTCTGTGGGCTTTATCCTCTGGAGAATAACAATGTCTCTACAAAATATCACGGCAATTGTTTCATATTTATAGTATAATATTTATAATATAATTCTAATATTTCAGTCTTAAGCAACGTAGAAGACAAACATTGTTATGCCACTATAGGAAGACCACAGGAGGAACTGTTAGGGTGTTCTTTTCCATTGTCCCTGCAGAGCTTTGTGGTATGTCTACAAATAATCACCTGTCACAATGGCATTTATGTTGTTCCAGCCAAGTTTCAATGCGAAAAAGAATTTTTGTGCTGGTTTCATTTAGGTCATACCCCTCCTTGTATCTTCACTTGCTCGGCATATTTACCTGCGTACCTAATGTAGGATTTACAGCATTAAAAAAAAAAAAGCTATTTTTCTGGGCATTTATTAAATCTTCCAAAGTATTAAGAAGTGCCATTTTAGGGATCCAAGCACCACGAAAAGAGAAGGTTACTTTGTAGAAAGATAAGTAAGTACAGTAAGAAATTTACAATCCCCAGGCTTAAAATTCTGTGACGTACATCACTAATAGAAAACTAAAGCTAAAGATTAGACTTACTAGAAAGCTGATTATACATTGAACAACTGAAATCAACTCACTTTTTGTGTTCTGGTATGAATCAGTGGATTCTACGAATACAGCAACTAGTATACTAAAAGTAGCCTGCACTATTATACTTTTATATTTAACGATTTAATACATGCACTACAATTACCATCTCGTGGTTGTACGCCTCCGCCAACTAGCCAAGTGTATGAAATATGGTCATGACCTCCCCTTCCTGAGTTACAGTGTTGAATAATATTATATCATAATATGTTATGATGTCACAGTGAACTTGACATTTGACCTTTTGGATATAAAATGTCATCACTTCATTTTATCCTATTACACATTTATATTGAATTGTGTCATAATTACCGTATGAGTTTAAAAGGAGAGTTATGGCCAAAAACATGTTTTGTGAGGTCACAGTGGCTTTGACCTTTGACCACGAAATCCTAACCAGTTCATCCTCGAGTCCAAATCAGTGTTTGTGTTGGATTTAATGAAATTCCGTCCAGGTGTTGCTACTTGCTAGTGGAAATTTGTAGCAAATTTGAAGAAATTCCTTCTCACAAGACGAAAACAGTGTTTATTGAGGTCACCGTCAGCTTGATCTCTGATTACCAAGATCTAATTAGGTCATCCTATAGTCCAAATGAATGTTTGTGTCAAATTTGAAGAAGTACCCTCGAGGCGTGTTCATGAAAATGGGACAGAGAGACAGACGACCTGAAAACATAATGTTACAGTTATGTAAAGTATAATGATGTAAGGATACCTGGAGGCAGCTGTTACAGAGAGAGACACTGGATATGTTGCGTTGTTCTCAAAAATGTCCAAAAAATATTTTGCATGTCTTTTCCTGTCGCAAGAGGGAAATCTCCATGTCCCCAGTAGTTAGTTTATCTTAAGTCATTGAGGCTTACAGTTTGTTTCGTTGTATGTCCTTGCACAGATGGCATCACATTTTCACTCCCTTTTCCTCTTGTGTTTGATCAGTGGAGTGTTGATTGTAGGAACTGTAAGTAAAACTCTCTCTGATAGTTCTAGATTAAGTCGCTGTGGCTCCTTTGTCTGATTACAATGAAGAAAATGTGTTTTTTGTGTTAAAACAAGACAATGCTGAAGAATATGCCCTCTACAATACTTATACCTGATGTGTAGTAAACAGCAGTATTCAGATTTTTTTACATTCGTCCTCTGGGACAAAACGACTGAATGGCAGGAAAAGTGAAAACTAAATTAACAGCAGGGAAATGCACACATCCACTCACACAATTAAAACCTACTAAGGTTTTGAGTGCACCATAACTTTTAAGTTTCCTCAACAAATGCAAATTAAATGTCCACTGGACTAAATGTCCACTGAATCAACAAAGACAGATAATTCATCATGTATTATTTATTTAAATTTGTGTACATTGGCTACACTCATGTACTGCACTATTGAAGTGGCAGTATGTCTTCTGTATGTTGTCTGCAACGAAACTAGTTTACCATCATGGGGATTAATGGCGTTAACTAATGTAATCTTATATTGAGGTTTCATGACTAGACTAAAATACACTGGGCCACACTGGTACCTGTCAGACCCAAAAGCTGTCAGGTGTGCCATAGAAGAAACATCAAAGACTGTACCCTCAGTGTTACATGTGTCTGTCATTGATGATTTATTTTATTTTATTTCTAATTAAGCATAATTACAGTTTATGTTAAAAGCTAAAGTGACCCTGTGTGTGTGTGTGTGTGTGTGTTTGTGTGTGCGTGTGCCTGTGCCTGTGCGTGTGCCTGTGCGTGTGCGTGTGTGATTTAGCTGTTCTGCTGGACCAGACTGAAACATACCTTTTCATGACAGTAGCAGTAGCAAATCTCTCTTTTTGCAAGAAGAAAAAGAACATAATTCATCGCATATCAAAATACACATAAGCATTTAAAATTCACGCCAAACACAACGTCAACCGGCGAACACTTCTCTATCTTAAAAACACACATTCATCATCGCACCGGCCACAATAATACTCAACATTTACATAAACCTACAAGTTTCATAAACCCACACAGCATAACAATACGAAACTCAACTTTAAATAAATCAAACAATACAAAATGAACATCAATAACACACCTCTCTTCGCCTACCAAGGGTGCAAAATTGGCCCCATCAGCCGGCAACAGGCATCCGATCTCGGATTACTGCACAAATCTCCACTCTAATTCCCCCGATCGGCAACCAACGTCCAGCAACATCCCATCGTGCAGCAAAAGTGGCGTCTGACGTCAGCTGACGTCAGCATTCACGTTCCTCCTTTCACCCCAGGAGGTGCGCCAAACAATAGGCGGCATCCGGCTCTGGTGGCCACTTACACTCCCACCAAATCATGTTATTAATAACCCAAAAAAAACAAAACAAAAAGATAACACAATTTTAAACAAAATTACACAATATGATTTCAAAATTGGCCACAAACTCCTCAGCCTACTGGTCCCCAAAGTAATCAACCAAAATCATGTCTGATCTGAACATTTATCAAACATACAATAGATTATTCACTTTCAATTAATAGGACTAACTTTTGAATGGGCTGCTCAATAATTGAAGGTTTTGAAGAGCAGTCCTTTATTGCTACCTTGCGCTCTCCAACTTGAACCTTAACTCGACGAACCAATCCATCAGGCCCTTCTGTAGTTTCAACCACTCGTCCCAACTGCCACTGATTCCTTGGAAGAGTATCCTCCTTGATAATGACAATGTCATTCACCTTCACGTTGCGCCGAGGAACATTCCATTTTTGTCTTAAAGAAAGGTTCAGGATATATTCCCTTTTCCATCTGCTCCAGAACTGCTCGATTAAATACTGTACTCGACGCCATCTTTTCCTGCCATACAAATCTTCCCTTACAAAGTTTCCGGGGGGTGGTGGAGCGACCTTAGACTTCATCAAGATAAGATGGTTTGTGGTTAGAGGCTCAAGAGACCTTGGGTCATTAATTCCATCCACGCTGAGAGGACGGCTGTTGACAATAGACATTGCTTCATAAAAAAGGGTTCGAAGTGATGCATCATCCAGCCTTCCTGGGCACTGGGCAAGAGTGACATTTAAGACACTGCGGATGGTGCGTATTTGCCGCTCCCAGATGCCACCTGCATGACTAGCTGACGGAGCATTAAACCTAAACTCACACTGTTTGTCAGCCAGGAAAGCCTGAAGTGTGCCCATGTTGCATTGTTTGAAAGCCTCTTTGAACTCGTTGCTGGCGCCAACAAAATTTGTGCCTTGATCACAGCGAAGCTGAGAGACTGACCCTCTCAGACTAATAAAGCACCTTAATGCATTGATAAAGGCATCGGTGGACAAATCATCGAGCATCTCGATGTGGACAGCTCGAGAAGACAGACATGTAATGATCAGCCCATATCTCTTGATATCCTTTCGACCATTCTTAACAACAAAAGGACCGAAACAATCCATTCCACAGAAAGTAAACGGGGGTGAGATTTCACAGCGTTCTTCAGGGAGACTGGACATTTTTTGTTCTTCAACTGGTCTCCTTTGTTTACGACACTGCACGCATTTATAGATCAACTTGGCAACTGTTTTGCTCCCACCTAATACCCAAAACCCATTTGCTCTAAGCTCCATCAAGGTTTGATTTCGACCCTGGTGGCAGACTTGACTATGA
Organism: Seriola aureovittata; assembly: GCF_021018895.1. Taxonomy (NCBI): domain Eukaryota; kingdom Metazoa; phylum Chordata; class Actinopteri; order Carangiformes; family Carangidae; genus Seriola; species Seriola aureovittata. The sequence continues at coordinate 25,020,235 of NC_079372.1, forward strand.
AAGTGGGACAAGATCAACTTAGTGATGTAACTGTCTTTAGGAAGAATGATAGGATGCTTTTCCTCTTCACCAATGGTTGATCCTTTAAGTCTACCACCAACACAAAGAAGCCCTTCCTTCAGGATGGGGTCAAGACAAAAAAGAGGACTTGACTGTGGAAGACTAGCTCCCTGAGGCTGCCTTTGAAGAACCTTTAACTCTCTTGGAAAAGCTTGCTGTTGCAATAGCTTAAAAACTTCCTCAGCCGCTCTGTTGCGTTCTACTGCATTCACAAGGTTGTCACACTTAACCTTTGACCCGAGTCTCTTTATTCTTGCGACCACCTTAATGAGTGTAGTCCAGGTGGAGAACCTTTCCAGTCGACCCAGGATATCTGTGTGTTCACTGACTTCAATTGCAGACACATGAACTGATTTTAACTCAGGGTCACCGACAAGCAGCTCGGCAGAGGGTTTGGGTGTTGGGAGCACTTCCTGTTCCCACAGAAACTTAGGTCCTGATAACCAGCCGGCTGAAGGGATGTCTCCAGCACGAAGACCCCTAGATGCAAGGTCAGCAGGGTTTTGTGTTGTATCAACATGATGCCAGTTATTTGGATCTGTTTTTTCCCTAATAAGTTGAACTCTATTTGCCACAAACACGTGAAACCTTCTTGCCTCATTCTGTATGTAAGCCAGTACAACTTGAGAGTCAGTCCAGAAGCATTCTTTGTCTATTTTCACCTGAAGCTCTTCCTTTAACATAACGCTCATCCTAGCTGATGTTACTGCGGCCGAGAGTTCCAGTCTCGGAATGCTTGTAATCTTTGAGGGTGCAACCCTCGCCTTGGCCATGACTAAACTACAATGAACCTCATTCCTGTCATTTTTGTATCTCAAATAAGAGCATGAACCATATCCTGTAGCACTGGCATCTGAAAAATGGTGCAATTCTGTGCTTACAATTTTTCCAAAGTTTGGAGGGTGGTAACATCTGGGAATGGCAATATCCTTTAGTGCTTTAAAACCGTCTTTCCACTCCTCCCACCGTGACCTTAAGTGCTCAGGAATTGGATCGTCCCATCCAATGCCTTTGTGACAGAGTTCCTGTAGGATGCACTTTCCACTCAAGATGAAAGGAGCCATGAACCCGAGTGGATCATACAAAGAGGCTACAACAGACAGGAGACCACCGCGCGTTGGAGGATGCTCTTTTGCATTGATGTTGAAACTGAAGGAGTCACTCACCATTGACCACTGAATGCCCAGTACATGTCCTTCTGATGTTACCTCTGGATTTAGTTTTAAAGGATCTATTGATTCTGCCCTTTCTGAAAGCGCTACACAGGAGAGAGCGTCCTTGTGATTTGAATTGAACTTGTGTAACCTTAGGCCTGCACGGTGACACAGCTCCTGTGCCTCAACAATCAGTTCTTTAGCCTCTCGGACAGTTGGAACACTGATCAAGCCATCATCAACATAGAAATTCCTTTCAATGAAGGCTGATGCTGTAGGATGGGAAGTTTTGTATTGCTGTGCCAGATACTTAAGACTGAAGTTAGCACATCCAGGTGAGGAGGCAGCACCGAAAAGATGAACTGTCATTTGATATTCTCTTGGTTCCTTTTCTAAGTTACCACCCTCCCACCAAAGAAACCTCAGGTATCTGCGAGCTTCTGGCGAAACCCGGAATTGATGAAACATTTTCTCAATGTCACAGGTCACAGCAACCTCCTCTCTTCTAAAACGACACAAAACTCCCACCAGTGAATTGATCAAATCTGGACCAGTAAGTAGGGTGTCATTTAATGAGATGCCATTAAACCTTGCCGAACAATCAAACACAACTCTCAGCTTATGTGGCTTCCTTGGGTGATACACCCCATGATGGGGGATATACCAGACGGTTTCTCCCTGAGAAGCTGCGGTAGCCAGTTCAGCATCGCCTTTACTGATCATTTCTTCCATGAAGGCCGTGTATTGATCACAATATTTTGTATTGGTGGACAACTTCCTTTTTAGGTGCTGCAGCCGAACAGTAGCTAGCCTTTTGTTGTTTGGCAAAGATGGTGGATTGTCACCTTTAAAGGGGAGGGGCATCTGATAGTGTCCATCTTCTTCTTGTTTGATATTATCGCTCAGAAGCTGTATGAAACGAACATCATCCTGAGATACATAATTGTCCTCATAGTTCCTTTCATTAAAGTCTAGCTCCAAAGCCTTCAACACATCTGAAGCAGCAGCCATGGGAAGCTCTTTAACTGTGACACGGTGTACAAAACTATGACTTCCCTGTCTGTCCAAGTGAGGGTTTGATGGCCCGATAATGCTCCAGCCAAGTGCAGTGCGTTGAGCAAAGGGTTCATTTGCACTGCCCCTAATGACCTCTTGGGGAGCTAAAGCTAAAGGGCAATCATAACCTATGAGGAGTCCCACTTCACAATCCTGAAGTGGTGGCAACTTGTTAGCTAGGTGATTGAGGTGCGGCCAGTGAAGAGCTGTATGTTTTGTTGGAATGTGAGACTTGTCAACTGGTATGAAGTCACGTGTGTAAGCCTGCTGTATTTGAATGTGTTCCTCCAAGTTGAAACCCCTAACCTGAAGCCCACTGGCAGTTTGACTAGCTATAACTGTATTTACAGCTGTCATTGTACTTAATTTCAGATGCACCTGCTGAGTATTTACATTTAATTCTTTAGCCAAATCTTCAAGGATAAAGGTGGAGTCACTCTGCGTGTCAAGAAGAGCATAGGTAAGTATCTCTCTCCTGGGCTCTGTTGTTGAAGACACAAAAACTGGAACGATGCTGGATGTGGCAGAAGCATGTTGAGTCAAGGCATGGGACATAACTATGAACTTCATTTACACAGTCTCCTGTTGCCACATTACTAGTCATTTCTGCAGGTTTGATATTTTCTCTATGCAGGCAGGTGGGATGGCGTCCCCCGCAGGTGCTGCATGTATGTCGTCTTTTACAATCTTTGGCAGAGTGGCCCTTTCTTAAACATCCAAAGCACAAATGATGTTCATAAATAAAAGCCCTTTTCTCATCCATAGTTCTTGTTGTAAAGGCTGGACATCTAGCAACACCATGTGCTTCGTCTTTGCAAAATAAACAAGGTAACCTTGGCCTTGAGCTTCCTGGTGTTACATTGAAGTCCTTTATTTGAGTGCTTGTGTTGAAGGTTTTGGCTCTCCTTGGTAACCCATCGTCTGTTGCTCTCAAGTTCATCATTAAAGGGGAAGCAATAGGATTACAAACAATCCTGGATTCCTTTTGCATGAACTCTGAGAAACGTCGAAAGCTTGGATAATCCCCAGATCGATCCAACTCTTCAACCACAACACGATTCCATCTACGCAGTAACAATTCAGGCAATTTCTGTAGAAGTTTATGATTTTCTTCACAGTCATTGAGGATGGATAGGCCTTTTACATGGGGCATAGTCTCAGCACATCCGATGAGAAAATCTGCAAACTCTCTAAGTGCTCTTGGATCATTGGCGGCTATCTTAGGCCATTTCATGAGTCTCTCTCTAAAGGCTCTTTGAACAATAAATGGATTGCCATACCTGTCCTCCAAAACGGCCCAGGCACCCTTATATGCATCCTCTGAGTTGCGATAAAAGAACCCTTCTACGGCCCTGCGTGCTTCCCCAGCTAAATAACTCTTCAGGTAAAGCATTTTCTCGCTTACAGGGAGGGGCTTTGAGTCAATCATGGCTATAAAAAATACTTTCCAATCTACAAACTTTAAAGGGTCACCTGAAAAGGTTGTTAGCTCTGGGACAGGTAAGCGACTCAAAGCAAGTGAATTTGCTATAGCCTGAGACAACATGGTTTCCCGAGCAACATTGGCATCCTCTGGAGTTGACTTCTGTAGTGCTGTATGGCACGGCACAAAAGGTGTAGCTTGTGGATTGAGGAAAAGATGGTATTCAGTGTTTGAGCTGTTCAGATTGGTTTTGTCAGTCTCTACATCAAAATTGTTGTAAGCCCTCACTCTGGCCTCTGCCACCTTCACTTCTCCCTCTTTCAGCTGTTGCAATTTAGATTTTTCTTCTTCCAGCTTTGAGCTCATTTCAGCCTCCTTTTGTTTAACTTCTGCCAACATTTGTATTTCCTTTAATTTCCATTCAGTCTCCAGTTTCCCAAGCTTTAGTTCTTGAGCATGTAACGTTTGAACAGACTTGGCTTGCTCTAACTTGGCTGCAAGCTCTGCTTCAGCATCAGCTCGTTTACTGGAAGCAATGGAAATGCTACTGACTTGGTCGTCCGCTCCGTTAAGAGACTTTGAAACTACTGTCTCTGTGTTGGTTCTCCCAAAGACAGACCCATATTCCCTTTTACTTAGCTGTATCCTTACTCTCTCCTTTTCAAGGCAGTCATTAAAGTTTTTATCAATATTCTCCATTCATTTATTAACAATGTCACAAATCTCGGATGATAAGGTACTGCATGCATCCATTTTCTTAACAACATCTGGAGTACTCGTACCGTAAAGTCGAATGGGCTCATAATGTTGACACACTTTATCATGTTTAGCTTTAACGTTTCCTTGGATTTCATCAAGATCTTCAGGTGAGCAAAAAGTCTTTAGCTTGGCTCTTATTTCCTTAGCTGCCACTCTCCAAGTCTCATATGCCTTGTTAAACGCTTTCTCCCTTTTCTTGAATTCTTGTTTTTGCATCTCTTTACCCTTTTCAGTTAAAGTTCGCTCACTGGTTGAGTCTCAGTGGAATTCTTTTCTTCTTCGGGAGGTGGTGGCATGTTGTTACTTTATGACTACTTATAGACAATAGCTTTGGAATATTTTGTCTGAACACAAATCAGACAAAATGTTGCCCTTAACTTACTCTCCAATGCTTCAAACACTACTCATATCAAACATTTACACCCCCTTTTAGTCATATTTTCATAAACCATGTCACAGTAGAACAACATTCATAAAATTAACCCTCCAGTAAATTAAATACAAATGATTTCAAAATTTAAGGGAAAAAGAAAAAAAAAAAAAAACTATCATATTAACTTTATGCAGCTTTAACTTTCGACCATGCACTTCAATTCAAACATTCTGCAGAAAATTGTCAAACATCTACTTATGGCTACATTTAATCTTTAAGTGTCCATTGTCATGTGATTGAAAAGGCAGACGTATAAATTGATATATTTCCTGGAAACAGTTCAGTGTCTCTGCGAGTGACTTCACCCCACCGTTACCAAAGAGTCTCTCACTGCGGCTGTAGCATGCTGATGCGCTGGTGGATAATGGCACTCGCGTTACGATGTTTCCAATGCAGCGTAGAGTTTCACTGTAGCAGCCCTTGGCATCAATAATTGCAGCGTTGAGTTCGACAGGCACGTATTTTATTATCCGTCAGTACCGTGAAACTAAAAAACAGCAGCAAGAAGAAAAAGAACATAATTCATCGCATATCAAAATACACATAAGCATTTAAAATTCACGCCAAACACAACGTCAACCGGCGAACACTTCTCTATCTTAAAAACACACATTCATCATCGCACCGGTCACAATAATACTCAACATTTACATAAACCTACAAGTTTCATAAACCCACACAGCATAACAATACGAAACTCAACTTTAAATAAATCAAACAATACAAAATGAACATCAATAACACACCTCTCTTCGCCTACCAAGGGTGCAAAATTGGCCCCATCAGCCGGCAACAGGCATCCGATCTCGGATAACTGCACAAATCTCCACTCTAATTCCCCCGATCGGCAACCAACGTCCAGCAACATCCCATCGTGCAGCAAAAGTGGCGTCTGACGTCAGCTGACGTCAGCATTCACCTTCCTCCTTTCACCCCAGGAGGTGCGCCAAACAATAGGCGGCATCCGGCTCTGGTGGCCACTTACACCTTCTCTTAACAGATGCATGTCAAAGCACAGCACAATATAAATGCTATAAAAGAGATACTGTTCTCAGATATCATAGCAGCATAGATATAATTAATGATTTTTTTTTTAGTAAAGAAAAGCAAGAAATCTTATAAAATCTAAATCTAAGCTTCCAGATTTATTATTCTTTTCTTTATGATTATTTTCTAGTCAGATGTGTACTCACACAGTGAGGCGCTGAGTCTGGAGCAGAGCATGGTGCCACAGGGTCTGGTTTAGGTGAAGGGCTGAACTTCTGGATGTTGAAACAGGCTCCTGATATTTATTCTGTTGGTGTAAGAACTGTCTCTAAAAAACAAGTGACAGAGGAAAACACCTCATGCCTTCCTTATCAGTTGGAACAGTTGCAAAGAGGAAAGTAAACCATGGTCACAGATAATCAAAATACCATGAAGATAAAGAAGAGTCGCATGAATTACAACACTTGAAATAAAAAGACATCTGTGAAAAAGCTCACGTTACTTTGTGACAACTGAAAAAGAGACACATTAATTCACAAAAAGCTGCCATAAGGCTTTCTTCATAATGAATCCACATAAAGCTTTTGAACATCAGTAATCATGATTTGGCAGAGAGAGAGTGTCTGAGAACAAACAAGAAACGAAACTGAGGTTTTATGGTTCAGTTCTCAGTTTGCCTTTTTATAGTTAAATAGTTTTAAAATCTCTATTGTGGTGATGTTAATGACAACAATATGCTCATATCTGCAACTCACACAGCTTTTATCGCATTTTTTAAACACATTATTATTATTATTATTATTAATAATAATAATAATAATAATAATAATAATAATGTTAGATTAGAAACAAGAATAGGAGTAAAGCACCTCTGAGCTCAATGCTAATGTTAGCATGTCATCAACAATGCTATCATGCTGATATTTAGCAGGCATAATGTTTCCCAGGTTGACCTTCAGCATTTTAATGTGCTAATGCTGTGGGAGCTCTGACGTAGATGATGTAGATGAAATAGACGGTGAGCAAGTTTGCTGTATTGACCGGAGCAAAGGCATAAAAACATGGGGTACTTTAATGAAACATTGACTTTCGAACTGGAAATGTCTATGGTTTTCATTTCAGAAATCCGGTCACCTTAATTCCTGATTCCTGATAATTCTTCCCTGTTCTGAAGATGTGTTTTTTATGCCCCAGTCTGAATGACTGAAAGTCCATTGTTACATCATAAATAACTCTGTCATTATGTAAGACAAGGTCAGACAAGTTTATTTGTTAAACACACAAGAGATGTTGGGGTAGTTAAGGTAATACAGATGCAGTAAAAAAAAAAAGATCAAATATACAGTGTTATTCAATCATATTTAAATTATGTTTACAGTTGAATTTTATCAGGTGCATTGGTTTATTGATTAAATTCCATACTTCTCTAGTTCTTAAATTCAATCATAAACTGAAGAAACATTTGAGCAACTGATTGAGTATGAATACTATTGAGAATATTACTGTGATTTCAATGTGTTCACACAGGATCTGCAAAAGAACAGACGGATGATTCATGTTAAACAGCACAGCCACAGAAATAAGTGAATATCTCATAAACTGTACATATTAATTATTTAATGATAATTATTAATGACTTAACTTGTTTTTGTTTCACCTCAAATAAAAAATGTGGCCTCACTAAATTTACAGTCCAAAATTGAGATTGGCAGTAGTGTGTTTGCAACATTACATTAAACCCCGAAGGGCTTTTGAATCACTTACATTGACATACGTAAGCCACCTCCAGGTACTTGTAAGTGCCGTAACAGGGGTCTCCAAACACTGAGTTGCTTGCTCTGATAGTGCAGCTGTTCTTCCCATTACAGCTGTGGGTACAGAGTGATGTGATGTTAGTGAACAACCTCCAGCTATCACTGTACTCCAGTTCCTAAATTAATAAGGATGATTTGATTGATATTTTGAACCTGGAAATTTTAAATCAACAAAGAGTGGACAACTGTACATTTCAGCCACTTTGCTCGTGGGATTTGAGCACAGGACTTTTTGGATTTGAGAGGTGGGACGTTGGTAAGAGCATGTGGTTCGGTCACGACGTCCATAATCAGCACCATACACAAAAATAACCTGCCCTTCATCTGCAAAGAAGAGGAGGACAAGTCAATGAAAAGTGCTGAAATTAAATGAAAATGCTTCCGCATACATGCAAAAAAGTGGTCTTACCACAGTGCAGGTGTGCTGAAGAGTGCTCGCATGTAACCAAGTGATCTGTAACATAAATCAGATTAGACATCACACTATTGAAGGCTCAGTCACACCAGGAAGTGGCACATTGAAATTCATCAGTGGTGCTGGGAGCTTGGTGACATAATATCTATTGAACTTCTGCCCTGCAAATAAGCTTCTTCTGCTAATCACTCACAAGCTCCTTTCTATTTTCTCTGTTTGACAGTTTGTTTTTAGGACTGTCATTTCATTCAATACAGAGAGGGTCTGAAAGCTCTCTCCTAGCTGAGTAAGTTGAGGTAGTTGTACCATCAACTCCTGTCTCATAACTGTCTAAAAACTGTTGCTCTTTTGTGAAGCTTGCCTGGATGGTGCAGGATAGCTAATAAACTATGATAGTCTCCTCCATTTTGGACTCTCCTGCTCTGTGTTTCCTCAAAGGTCACCTCAGTCGAGACGGCTTACTATAAATTAATGGTCCAACTCTTCAGGAAAATATTTCACTGATTAACTGATTCCATTGGAATTTACTGACTCTGTTATTGTAAATGTCGCGGCTTTGCTTTGTTATTTATGTTGGGCAGTCATGTTACTGACTTGCTGGGAAGCAGGTGTAGTTGGTCTCCAGATATTTAAAGATGCCATAGCAGGGATCAGTAGTACGGATGACGTTTGTGTTTAGTTCACACACTTTCTTTCCATCACACCTAAAGGAAACATGAAGAGGAAAAAACACTAAAACAAATGGAAAACAGTTGCTCCTGTGGCTAATATCAGTATATACAATAACTATTAGAGCGGTGACATGTGGTCCCCAGTGGATGACTACAGTGACTTTAGTGAGTTTTCATGTAGAGCAGTGACCGACAGGTCAAACTGCCCAAAAAGTAAGAAAACCTGACTGGGAGGACTGAACACAGATTTTATGGATTTTATGGATATAGATGAAACCAGGGTATGATGCAAGATCCTGCACTGCCACACTGGTAAATGTTTATGGGAGCTGTAGTTTTTCTGTGTAATTACTGTTGAATCACAAATATTTCAAATCGCTTTTTAGCTTAGAAAAAGGACAGTGAACCCGAGGGACAAGCTCATCTGTGTTTCGGACAGACTGATGGAAAAAATGCTAAATGGGTTTGAGGACAGCAGGACAACTCAAAAAGTTGAACTGATTTGCACCAAACTTGGTTGAGGGATGAGGGAAGGGCCACGGAAGAACCCATTAGATTTTGTGGTAGATCTGGATCATTCACAATGAATTTGAATTTTTTTGTCTTGGGTGGATGTATATAGAGCCACACAACCAAAAGTCAGATCAGATTGATTATAGATGTGACACATAACATGATAAGAAAAAGTCCAGGTAAGCAGTCTGAAAAACTAGAGAGGGAAGCTCAATACGAGTCAGATTCAGCCTTATACTGTACATACAAGATTGTGGCAGGCTGTGAGGACATTGGTCCTGAGATGTTGGAGATTAATCAAAATTACCATCTTTTTAATAGTGTAAAGATAATCTGTTGGATAAGTAATTTTACCCTCAGACATCTGCAGCTCCCACTGGCCAAGTACAAGATGTCTGGTCCACTGAGCAAAAAGTGGTCCAAAACACGTCAAAAAGACGTGATATCCGAACATCCACAAGACGTTCTCAGAGGAGCCAGAATGAAAGTTTTTAATACGTCTTTCCCGGACGTTTTAAAGATGTCTCTTCTGGACGTTTTATAGATGTCATAAAAGTACGTGTTAAGGACACAATTATTGGACATCCAGAAGACGATATCCATGAGGTCAATATAGGCCACATCTTTTCAGGACATTAAACGTTAAAAATTCAAACTTGGTTACTAATGAGAACAGCTTATAAAAGTAGTACCCTTCACTGATATTAATTAACCACTAATGTCCTGTACTGATTAGATGAGTGATGACCAGAGTTGCTAATCAGATATTAAAAAATGGATAAACGTTAAAGATAATTAGTATAAAGTTCCACTGTCCTCAAATTGACACAAACATAAAAAGTGAAGAATGCATGTTTGAGCAGAAATAGACAACTTGGATCTGTGTGTGACAGTGAGTGAGTGAGCATTCATTCTTATATGATATGATATAGTATCACTTTCTGTTTGATCATCAATGACTAAACAGTTGTTGACACACAGTATCCATATTTGTCTACAACACATAAAACTATTGGACTTCATTAATTATCGAAGTGAACGTCTAATACAAGGAATTCCATAGTTACAACCTCCCCACTGGGGTGAGCTGTAACACTGCTGGGGATAGATGTAATGATGACAGGTAATTTGCTGATTTAAGATTCACACTATCGAATTTTATTCAAGGACTTTGATGAAAAGCCACGAACACATTTAAAAAACTTTTTACAACAGTGAACAATGAACAAAACGAAACTAACAAAACTATAAATATATAAAAGTATTTAAAATTAGAAATGAGTAAAAATTCCCTTGCTAAAAAAACCTAATTGTAACCTCCTCCTCCAACTCGTCCCGGGGCATGCTTCAGGTGATCTGCGGCTGCAGATCTGATTTGCGCCTCCGTCGCAGCAGAATCCCATTGCATAACAGCAGCTAAAATAAAAAGAATAATATCAAAAAACAAACAACAAAAAAATCATGTGAATACATCCTCAGAGGAGCCAAATTGAAAGCCCGTGTCAATACATAATGATGCTACTGTTCAGAGGCCCATGTCAGAAAGCAGGTTTATAGTGAAAACTCTGAGTCTGTTAACCCTTGTCAAGGTTTCTTCAATGAACCTCGAGTTTCTCTCCGTTTCCTCCATCTTACAGAGCCACAGTCAATTCCGGGTCTAATATTATAGTTTAAGTGTGATTAAATATGAAATGAATACACATTCAAATTTACACATTGATTGGATCAGCAATTTTCTCCCAATGCCACTTCTCTCTCTTCAACTGTTGCTATGGTAAATCATCGGTCTCCATTATTGTGTTGCATGCACATAACTTGATTGAATTAACTCAAATAATCTCTTCTAGAACCAGAAATTTAAGAGTTTCCAATCTGAGGGGAAATTAACTCTGAGTTTATGGTTAGGATCAGAATTTGTTAAACTTCCTTTCTTAAACGGGCCCCTGGCCAAAGCAAAGGCCAAGCACACAAGCAAACACACAAAGTGATCAAACATTTTTTTTCTGCAGCACAGTAACACCTGTTTGGAGAGGGCTAAAAGGAATAAAATGCTAAGACAAATTTGAGAGAGCACTGGTCTCCACCACCGTGCCACACTGCTGTTATATCTCTTATCAGTTATGTCCAAATTCAGATATTCTGAATCCAGAATACAGCTCCACAATACAGAAAAAAGATTAGAAGACAAAATTACAAAGTTTGAGCTGGATTGAGTGTTGTTGCTTTAAACAGTGAGGTGGATGGGTTTATGCAGGTCTGTGTGTGTTGGGGAACTCACGCATCACTTCAGAAGAATGTGAGTACTCAATACAAAAAGCAACATTTCCCCAAAATATAGTTCTCTGGTTTTGATCCAGGTTGGTGTTGACAGTTGAACACCAACCTGCTGTGTGCAATAGGATCATCAAATGAGGCTGTAATTATGCTGAATTATATCGCTTGTAGTGCGTTGGAAACTCAGGTTCAGTTTGTGATATAAAACAACATTAACTATCATTCTGTTTCATTCAGAATAGTTATTACTGAAAAAGATCTTTAAGCTTACCTTTTATGACAGTAAACACCTTTGTGTTTTCCAGGCCCATCTTTTCTTTTTTCCCTTCAAGTTGAAAAGGGACATGAGTTGGTTGGTGAAGAGCCTATTCCAAGAGAAACACAAGTTAGTTAACATGCTGATTGGTGCCACAAGATAAAAACAAAGAAAGCTTCCCTTAGTCAACTGTTCTGCTTCACTGTCTAAAGAAATATGTCTACTATGCAAAAAATCACAAGTAAATGATTAAAGAAATACCTGTCAAGCACTTTGTGTGTGCAGTCTTTTACATCTTTACCACCCACTCTTGCCAGCCGATGAACCTATAAAGAAAACCATTTTTTATGACTGTTCTGGCATTCCGAGTGGCAGAGTGGTAGCAGCTTACATTTACTATGGTACATGCAACTTTTGAGTAAAGTGTACTTGTCACAGTTTTATTGCATCTCACTTGAGCAGATTTTCAGAGAAAAATATTTACTTTTATTTATGCATTGATGCACTTTACTTCAAGAGACAGGTGGTCAACTGGTCCTTCATATTTTCCTTTCAACAGCCATGGCTTCACATGACAAGCAGCATAATTGCTGAAGCTACTGCCTGTATGGCTTTGAAATAACGCTATACCAGCTAGTATTTACAGACAAAATAATAATACACAATAGCACGGTTAAGGTTGTGAATAGGCATGGGTTGGTATGAGATTCTGACGATATGATAACCTTAAGCAAAAATATCATGGTTTCACAGTATTGTGATTACAGCTCTAATAGTACTGGATTAAACATAAACAATGTATGTCGACTTGGGTTTAAAAGGAGATAAAAAGATTTTTTTTTTTAAAGTGTGTAGCCATCAGATGACTTTGGCTGTGCACTGTGCTCTGCTGAGAGACAAAACAAATGGCAATACTTACCACCACCGGACCTGCTCTCCGTGGGCTTCTGAGAAGTAGGTGGACCTGTGCAACCCAACACAGAAAAAACATTTAGACATTATTTTAAGTGCTAATAATATGCATGCCAAAGTTACTTGATAAGACAATACAAATGAGACAGAAAATATACTACTAAACAGTTTAGGATCACTTGGAAATGTACATAGTTTTAAATCGTACTGCTGGTAGACGCCGCCGTGTTGTTCAAATATATTACACAGACGTAAATCATTCATGTAGTCAATGACTTTATTACGTCACCGCGTTGTCCCAGTCCGTGCGCTGCGCTTGTATCCGGGTAAACCAAAGACGATGGATATAAACGGTCCATTTAGAAAGTTCCGGTTTTGTTCTATGAACATTTACCCTGAGTGATTTTACACGACGCGTCGACACAAAAGTTCCACGTCAAATAATTTTTATAATCGACAACGTCGATTACGTCGGATAATCGTCCCAGCCCTATAGTCACAACCAAGTTAGCTTAACGGCCCAAGTGGCGCTAACATTATGCTAACGTTATACGAAGCGGTTTGCTAGCAGTGGCCAAAAAAAAAAAAAAAATTCTAGCAAACGTTGTTTTCCAAGTCGTATGTACAAAATGAGACTTGATAAATTGCCTAACAATGTCGTGTGTGTTTTACAAAGACTTTCGTTTTAAGGTTTTGTGGAAGTTTAATTTAATTTCTTACCTTAAGATCTGCACGAGCCGAGTAACTGCCGAGCTAACTGCCGAGCCGAGTAACTGCCAAGTCCACTGCGTGATTGTACAATTCCTTGCAGACTTCATATCCATCCGTGCGACAGATAGAAAAATTTCCTGGCAAGTTGGCTCGATTAAAAAAGCAATGTCATTTCATAAAAGGTTGAACTATGTCGTTAATGGCAATGTTAACCACTGCGAGTCCCAATTAAATTATTAATCACCACTATAAAGTAGAACTACTTTCACAGCGGAAGGATATCAGTCTGGTAACAAGAACGTGATTGGTTAATTCAACCGAACTTTATTAATACTGTACGACCTTACAGCCAAAAATGTTTTAAATACCAAACCACAGAGACAGTTGTTAAATAAAAAATATTCGATATTCTATAAAAAATGACAAATTATTATTAACAAACGGGGAATATGTGTATAGATAGATTAATCTACTGCATAGAATTATGGGAAAAAGTTTTTTTTAATCTCTGAATCCGGAGGCAAAACCTGCAAAAATCAGGAATAACTCATCAACCATATGGCCTATATTCATTATTCTGGTCACTTTTGAAAGAAGCTAACATGAATCCATATTTAAACCATTTCTAAGATGCAACGAAGGAACTTTTTATCCTTGCCTTGTAAAAATGCACTATAACAATAAAGCACTCATTAACTTAAGTTCCAGCTAGCCAATTTTTCTGCTGAATTTGTTTCCCAACTCCTATACAACAATTGTAACAGTAAACCTGATGGAAATACACCAAAATGCAACATTTATGATGAAAATATATATATTTCTCCAGGTACTCAGGTCTTGGCTTGTTTATATTAGCCTTTACTGTGATTTTGAATTCAAAATACTATTATATTTGCATGGCAACAAGTTGCAAGTAACATAAACCCACACATGGATAAAAGGTAGGCCTGTAGGCCTATATCACATGGTGATAGATTGATAGAAATAGAAAGATAGAAATACTTTATTCATCCCCGAAGGCAAATTCAGAAATCCAGAAGCTCATCAAGACATAGAACAAAGAAATTAGCACGTTAATATTAAAAATCCAAAAATTCAGGAGGAGTCTTATTGCTGTGGGGACAAAGGATCTCCTGAATTGTTCCGTTCTGCAGCGCAGTGAGAGGAGACGACTGCTGCATCTGCTCCTCTGTTGCTCCAGGAGGCTGGGTGTCTGCTATTGTCCATTATAGCTTTCAGTTTGTTCAGTGTGCCCCTCTCCACCATAGATCTTAGTGGGTCCAGACTCCTGCCCAACACTGAGCCCGCTTTTTTGACCAGCTTGTCCAGCCCTTGGTGTTTTTGTCTGTAAGGCTGCCTCCCCAACACACTGCAGCAAAGAAGAGTGCACTGGCCTCCACCGTGTGGTAGAACATGGTCATCATCTCCACACACACATCAAAGGACCTCAGTGTCCGCAGGAAGAACAGGTGGATCTGCCCCTTCCTGTAGAGGGCATCGGTCTTAGGGGACCAGTCCATCTTCATCCATGATGACCCCTAGATATTTGTAGGTGTGCACCACCTCAATGTCCACCCCACAGATGTTCACTGGCTGAAGAAGGGGCTTAGACCTGCGGAAATCCACAATCATTTCCTTTGTCTTTGAGGTGTTCAGTAGAAGGCAGTTTTTGTGACTCCGAGAAGCACAGTTCCCCAACCTGACAAATTGTGGCTGAATTGTGTCAGGTAATCTGTGATCCAGGAAACAAAGGTACAAATAGCTGTCAGGACAATTTCACTAGCCAGCCAGCCAGCCTTTCCCTGTCCATCTGGCATATTCTTTGATCTTTTTGGTCAAAATGGATGTCCTCTTTCTCAACTTGTCAGTATGTGGCATGCTGATATGGTCAACCTTAAAGTCTCAGCATTAGTGCCAACTGATTATGGTTATCAATATGTCCAAATGATAGCCTCTCAGAATTCTATACCAACTCAGTTCATCACTGGACTTTAGATTGCAGCCTGTCGGAACGTCTGCTTTCAACTAATTTTGGTATACGTCCATAATTGGGCCAGGCTGGACTACTTCACTCAGTGTCATTTATTAACTAATTCAGGCTGTCAAACAGACGTCCAGATTGTGGTCGGTCAGAACGTCTCATTACAACTAGTTCTGGTTGAATATAGACGTCCAAAATTGGGCCAGGCTGGACTACTTCACTCAGGTCGTTTATCGACTAGTTCTGGCTGTCATATAGACGTCCAGATTGTGGCCTTTCTAAACGTCTATTTTCAACTAGTTCTGTCTGTAAGTAGACGTTCAAAATTGGGCCAGGCTAGACTACTTCACTCAGGTCGTTTATCGACTAGTTCTGGCTGTCATATATACGTTCAGATTGTGGCCTGTCAGAACGTCTATTTTCAACTAGTTCTGTCTGTAAGTAGACGTCCAAAATTGGGTCAGGCTGCACTACTTCACTCAATGTCAGTTATCGACTAGTTCTGGCTCACATATAGACGTCCAGATTGTGGCCTGGACGGACGGACGTGATATCAACTAGAATTGGACGTCCACAGACGTTGCTTGCTCAGTGGTAGTTATGTCTTGTTATTAGGCGACATCTAGTGGTCGTAGGAATTACAGCAGGAACAAAGAGGAAAGTGCGATGACGAGTCCATATCAGGAAGAGGTGATTTCTATCCCCATGTGAAAGTAGCAGTTTATGTCGTTTCTTTTATTCATGACCGTTCGACAAAGTTAACCGCGTTGTTATTATTGTAACCATGACAACAAAGATGGTCTAATATTGAGGAAGTACTTGTGTGAACCCAAATCACGATCTTTTCCTAAACCTAACCAAGCCATGGCCGTTTTATAGTAACCATGGTAACGAAGATACGTACACCGCTCTCGTTCCGCCTGTTTATTTTTGTAACCCTGACAACTGAGGTTCGATACGCCGGGCACCGTAGCGGCGCTATTTCAGGACACGCCCCTGTGGGTTATTTAAAAAAAAAAAGAAAACGACCTATATGGTTGTTCAACCCACAACATTGATTTGGTCAGTTTGTTTACATCTTCCAGCTTAAATGTAGCATTCACCACCTTTAGAGTTCAGTCATACCACCGTTGGACGTCGTTGCCATTGTCACAGGTGATAACTGTTTCTGTGGACACGTCTAAAACAAACCAAAAAAAAAAAAAAAAACAGATGTGGAAGTGTGAGTTAAAATGTGGTCAAGACATGTATTTTTAAAAGAAAAACTGTAATGACTATAATACTAGATTGACTCTATAGTTACCTGCTGTCACGAGCGAACAGGTCACTGCCAATACTGAAAAAGAAACATCACTGTCAAACAGATATAGCTTACTTCAACTGGATTTACAACATGCAAATAGCAATGAAAATGTATTTCAGCAGGAGCCATGGTTAGTTGGTCCATTACGTCTATCCAGACTAAAACATTTAGATGGATTGACATGTAAATATAACACTCGAGGATGTTGTTGATCCTCCGGCTATCATCAGTTCATATTTACAGTTTGTCCAACACTTTGGTTTATGTTCAAATACCAACAGAACCAATCACATCAGCTTTACTTTGTGTTCAGTACTAATCAGCTCATTAGCTCTTGACATACACACAGGGTTGTAGACTTACACTGGACTTCATATCAGACAGATGACAGTGCAAAAAACTTAATTCATTTCATTTACATATGATCTATCTCATAACAGTTACTCCATCCAGCATCCTAAAGCTCCGGTCTATACAGTATAATAAAGGGACTAAGCCTCTTCAACAACAAAACATCTTATCCAATCAAAATCCATAGAATAACTTATGTAAACCCACTACTTATTTTCCCAGGCAGTCGTATACTCACACAGTGTGCTGCTGAGTCTGAAGTGGAGCATGGTTTCAGTAACAGGTGAACAGTCGGACTGAATGTAGTTGAATGGACACACCCGTATTTAACATGTGTTACAGTATATGACAAACAACAAACCAGCTGGCTCCTGGCTGTGTTAAAATATAAACTCGCAATCAAAGCCAGGCTGTATGACTTTCAGGGTGTATCCGAACTTTGATCAAAGATAATAGATGACTCGTTTATCCAATATTATCAGAAGGAGGAAGAAGGAAGACTTCTACAGACTTCCCATCATACTCATCATGAACCTCTCCGTCTGTTCAACTGTTTTTTTGCAGCCTATGAACATAAAATTACTGACTTGTGGATCTTTATAATCATAAATCTACTTGCTCCACAACATGCATTTTTCAAAAGGAGTGTATATACGTTATATTCAGAAAGTCTTCAGACCCCTTCACTTTCTTCATATTTTATTGTGATTCAGCCTTGTGCTAAAATCATTTAATTTTTTTTCCTCATCAATTTACACTCAATCCCCATAATGACAAAGCCAAAACTGAATTTTAGAAACTTTTTCAAATGTATCAAAACAGAAAAACTGAAATATCATGTTGACATAAGTAGTCAGACACTTTGATATGACACTTGAAATTTAGCTCAGGTTCTTCCCATTTCTCTTGATCATCTTTGAGATGTTTCTACACCTTGATTGGAGTCCACCTGTGGTAAATCCAGTTGATTTGACATGATTTGGTCTCACAGCTGACAATGCTGATCAGAGCAAAAACTAAGACATGAGGAGGGAGGAACTGCCTGCAGAGCTCAGAAACAGGATTGAGGTACAGATCTGGTAGATGGACTACATAGTGCTTTTCTACTCAATCACTCAAAGCTACTTACAATTTGTCACAAACATTTACTAGGACTGAAGGATAAACTGATTAGTTTTTGGTGGTCAAAGGTCAAGGTGACCCCAGAAAACACTTTTTACCCATTAATCAAGACTTCACATAGTAATCATGACCAAAAAAATGGTTAATATTTTATATGACTGGATAAACAGGGATGTAATCTGAAACTAGGCTGAAAGGAGCAGTGTAGACAGATAACCGGTCACTGAAAGGTCTGAGAGGAAAAATTAAAATGCAACAATGAAAGGTTCATATATACAACAACTGCAATAAAGGTTGGTCTACCCTTCATTAGTGAGATTCAAATCTTTTATTTTTCTAATATTTAGTATTTTTGCCTTCATGTCTGATTATGGATTTGATCCTCCTGGGCATGGATGATACCAGTCTTACACATATCTGTAAAGAGACTTTCTACCATTCTCCCCAGTCATTCAGCTTCATATCAGCTCACTCCCACCTCCATGTTTCACTGTGCAGTCACTGTGGTGGTCCAAACATGCTGGACCCCATCTGATCCAAACTAGGCCAGACAAGTCGTCAATGCAAGACAAGTTTATTCGAACAGTAATTTTTAAACATAAAGAATTACAGTTCAATGGAAGTAAATAAAAAGAGATAAATGAAACTGCAGTACAAAAAATGTATCAAAAGGTACTGCGAACCAGTTTACTTCATTCCAAGCATGTATACTGTGATGTCATTTTGGTTTTAGGGAGCGGTTATTGCAGGATCTGCAAAAGAACAGATTAAATATTGACTTTAGTTACTGACAACACAAAAATGCAGGATAATGTTTTCTAAACCAGCATTTTACACACTGTACATCGAAGTTCATTCTTGACCTTTGAAATATTAATTAGACAAAAATAATCTTGACTCAACGTCCATTTAGTTTCTTTTTCAGAAGCCTCTGACCACATCTCATGTGGCAGTTAAAAACAAGAGCAAACTCATCCCACTGATGAACACCATGTGATCTAGTTAGTTATTAAACTCCAAAATGCTAACATTAGCATGTCTGGTTCATAACATTCAAAACAAAAGTTAGCAGCAGTCTCAGCTCCCTGCCCTTCCCTGATGTCTCATGTCCGCTGGAAAGCATCAGTGAAACACTGACTTTAAATGTGTAACTGCTTTATTCAGTGTTTGTACTGGTTATAATCACTTTCATAATCAATTTCAAGCTCTTTTTGGGACATTTCAAATGCTCCAGGGGGCCCTCTGGTGAACACATGGGCTCTAAGCAGGCGCTGAGTTTGCTCTGTGTATACTGCATGATATTTTGCTCTTTGGGGCCACAGACTAGCTTTAGTAGAGTGAAACAGCCCAGAAAGGTCTTTGAGATACTTACATTGACATCTGTAGTTGACCTCCAGGTACTTGTAAGTGCTAGAACAGGTGTCTCCGAACACTGTGTGGCTTGCTTTGATAGAGCAGCTGTTTTTCCCGTTACAGCTGTGGATGCAGAGTGATGTAAGTGAATACAGGCTTGAATGTGCACTAAAGAATGGGAAATTTGTGCGTCAATGCATGGCTCCTGTTTTACAAAAAAAGTAGGCAACTGTACCTGTCAGCCACTTTGGTAGTGGGACCGGAGCACATCACATTTTGGACATCACCAGCAGAACGTTGGTAAGAGCAGGTGGTCTGGTCCGTGCGTCCAAAATCAGCGTTGTACACAAAAATAACCTTCCCTTGATCTGACAAAGAGAGGAGGAACGGCAAAACATTAGATCAGTGTTGAAATGCTCAGAAAATATAAGTACGCATATGTTTATCACATTCAATAAAATCTCAGATCTTACCACACTGCAGGATGGCCAAAGAGTTCTCACATGCAACAGTGTTGACTGTTAAAGTAACACAAATCACATTAGACATATTGCCCTTATCAAACTTATTGGTTTGTTTAACTTTTAATTACACACACAAACATAACTGACCAACTGGAAAGCAGGAGAAGGTGGTGTTCAGGTATTTGTAGGTGCCAGTGCAGGGATCATTCGGACGGACTTCACCTATTTTGTATTCGCAAACTTTCTGGCCATCACACCTGCAGCGAGACGATACAGAGCTCGTTTCTGGATTTAATCAATTACAATCTGTATAGCACAATGTCCTTACGACTTCAATAAGTCTAAGGGACTACATGAAATTTACTGTGGTGAGGGGGATGGGGGATGGGAGGGGTGCTGAAGCTAATATTTATTTTCATAAAAACCACAACAGGAAATTTCGGCACTGGAACTAAAGTTAAGAGATCATCGAGTTATTAAAGTTCATCCACCAAACATTAATGGCGATTATTTCAATATACCTATGTTAGTCTATAATCTCTTTCCTCATACTTCATGCGCTGCATTAGCCGTACTACTTGTGACATAGTGTACATATGAGTGAGAGAGGAAGAGTAATTACACGACATGTGGAGTGTTTTTTCTCATTTTAGTGGGTGTGTACCTTGTCTTGAGGATGTCCACAGTGCCATCCTCAGAGCACTGTGTATTGGACAGCTCGTTTACACTTTTGCCCTCACCGCAGGTCTCGCTGTCTGAACGTCCATACAGAGCTGACTCCACACCAATCAGTCCTTCCTCTACACACCACAGAGGGAAAAATCAAACAAGGACAGAGAGGAAACATTTTAAATAGAGTCAGAAAGAAAAGACGTACTAGAGGAAAATGTTCAAGATGAAGCTGATGATATTCTTTATTTTCATATTAACAATATTAACAACAAATTTCACTAAAATGACCCAAACTAAAAACTTTGACTTTTTTTAAAGGCTAAAACATTTCCCTACAACTCTGTAGGTTTTAGAAAAGTTGAAAAAGTAGTGAATTGCTTGGAACTATTTTCAGCAGTGGATTAATCCACATTTAGTGCTTTGTGAGTATTTGGGGCAGCATTGTGTTTCCGAACTCCGTTTACATGCACAGCCTGATTTCTTAAATGCCACTTACCACAGCGGAGGCGCTGGACGTTGTTGGTGTCATCACAGGTGATCACCCTGTGTGTGGACAGGGGGGCCACAATCAAACAGTTGTTGCTGTTCGTTGAGCCTGGAATGAAAAGTTTGTTTTATAAATTGTTTGTTCAATACATTTTTAAAATGCTGCTGAGACCAGATCTTAACAGTGAGAAGTGTCAGGTTATAACAGAAAACCTGCGTGAATATTATTGGATGTTTCTCATCAGCTGGCAGCCAAACAGATGGTGAAGTGATAGTGATGCATGAATCAAACAGATAATGCCAATCAGCTAATTCAAGTGTGACTTCAGTGCTCCTCTTTTTCAAGTGTCATATACAGAAATTTAAATAATGGAGCTGTGAGAACTGTACAGCACAGTAACAACAACAGAACAATGTGTTGGCTCAATTATTTGTATGAATGTTCAATTTACCTGAAGCAGTGAGTAGACATGTTGCTGCGAGCACTGAAAGTGAAAAATCATTAGACATAGTTTATTTCATTGATCTTATTATTTCTGTGTAAATCCACTTCAACAGTAATCTGTGAGTTAATGAGAACAACTTCAAACAAGCTGAAACCTTCACTGTTATGGTGACAGATATGTAAAAGGAAGTCCCACCCTTCCTGAATACGAGCAAGATCCCATGTCAATAGGGCTGAACAATTAATCGGGATATAATCGAAATCGCAAATATGGCCAAGTGCAATATCCAAGGTAAAGGTAAAACGTGTCGCCACATTGTTGTGCAGTGTTAGCACCATAAGAGATGACGTTCCAACTGAAACCGCATAACGCAATATCTGCCAAAATAACCACAATAAGAGTTTTTTGCATATAGTGCAGCCCAATTATCCAATCAAATTCAAAGAAGAACTTAAACCCAGTAATTTTTATCACAGTCGTGTACTCACACAGTGTGCTGATGAGTCTGAAGTGGAGCATGGTTTCAGTAGCAGGTGAAGAGCGAGACTGAATGCAGATGAGCTTGTCACCTGTATTTATTGTGTCTGGTAGACGTCTTTACTTGCGTTATAGAACCTGGCTCCCATCCAGCTGTTTTTAAATGTGTATTAAAATTTAATGGGTCTAATGTATTAATTACTGGGTGTATCAAGATTAGTACCTTAAAGTAATTGTTAGCTGCATCACTCACGTATTACACGTAATCACGCATATTTTCTCTTTCCAAACTATGCACATTTTTCAAAAGGAGTGTATGTACATTACATTCAGAAAGTCTTCCCTTCACTTTCTTCACAGTTTCTCATGTTTTGAGAAAATGCTTATCTCAAAACATGAGACATGGTCTCAAAGCTGACAGTGCTGATCAGAGCAAACCAACACATGAGGAGAAGGTAGCAGACTGCAGAGCTCAGAAACAGGATTGTGTTGAGGCACAGATCTGGTAAATGGACTTTATAGCACTTTTCTAGTCGACCACTCAAACCCCTTTGTAATGAAAGCCACATTCACCCATTCACACATGCTTTTCCCTAAATTTTGGGGTTCGGTATCTTGTCCAAAGACGCTTTCGAAATGCAGACTGGAGGAGCCGGGAATCAAACCATCAACCTTCCAATTAGTGGACAACCTACTCTACCTCCTGACCTCACCTGCCTCTGGGGGAAGGCTACAGAAATATTTCTGGTGCACTGAAAGTTCCCAAGGGCACAGTGGCCTCCAATATTGTTTAAAGAGGCCGAAACCTCAGCAACTTGTCTTTGTCTAATCACAGGATTATGTTTAACCATTGTATTGAGTCATATATTGGAAAGACCACAGTATTAATTCAATTCAATTCCCTTTTTTTATAGCGCCAAATCATAACAAACATTATTTCAAGGCACTTTATAAGGTAAGATCAAAACCGTACAATATTATGGAGAGAAACCCAACAGTTCCCACAATGAGCAAGCGCTTGGCGACAGCGGGGAGATAAACTCCCTTTTAACAGGAAGAAACCTCCAACAGATCTGGACTCATGGTGGGCAGCTGTCTACCTCAACTGATTTGTTATTTAAACATTTCTTAACAATAGTACAGTATGTGATAGTTGTTGAAAAATTGAACTTAAAGCCACAAAAGTCAACCTGATCGCGGCGCTAGAGGAGAAGTCAGGGGATCAACACCCTCTGTGGGCTTTATCCTCTGGAGAATAACAATGTCTCTACAAAATATCACGGCAATTATTTAATATTTATAGTATAATATTTATAATATAATTCTAATATTTCAGTCTTAAGCAACATAGAAGACAAACATTGTTATGCCACTATAGGAAGAACAAAGGTGGAAGTATTAGGGTGTTCCTTCCCATTGTCCCTGCTGAGCTTTGTGGTTATAATAACACAATGGCATTTATGTTGTTCCAGCCAAGTTTCAATGCGAAAAAAACATTCCGTGCTGGTTTCATTAAGGTCAGAACACTCCTTGTATCTTCACTTGCTCGGCATATTTACCTGCGTACCTAATGTAGGATTTACAGCATAAATGGGCATTTATTAAATCTTCCAAAGTATTAAGAAGTGCCATTTTAGGGATCCAAGCACCACGAGAAGAGAAGGTAACTTTGTAGAAAGATAAGTAAGTACAGTAAGAAATTTACAATCCCCAGGCTTAAAATTCTGTGACGTACATCACTAATAGAAAACTAAAGCTAAAGATCAGATTTACTAGAAAGCTGATTATACATTGAACAACTGAAATCAACTCACTTTTTGTATTCTGGTATGAATCAGTGGATTCTACGAATACAGCAACTAGTATACTAAAAGTAGCCTGCACTATTATACTTTTATATTTAACGATTTAATACATGCACTACAATTACCATCTCATGGTTGTACGCCTCCGCCAACTAGCCAAGTGTATGAAATATGGTCATGACCTCCCCTTCCTGAGTTACAGTGTTGAATAATATTATATCATAATATATTATGATGTCACAGTGAACTTGACATTTGACCTTTTGGATATAAAATGTCATCACTTCATTTTATTCTATTACACATTTATATTGAATTGTGTCATAATTACCGTATGAGTTTAAAAGGAGAGTTATGGCCAAAAACATGTTTTGTGAGGTCACAGTGGCTTTGACCTTTGACCACGAAATCCTAACCAGTTCATCCTTGAGTCCAAATCAGTGTTTGTGTTGGATTTAATGAAATTCCGTCTGGGTGTTCCTGATATATCGCATTCACAACAACGTGAGGTCACAGTGAACTTGCAAGTGGAAATTTGTAGCAAATTTGAAGAAATTCCTTCTCACAAGACGAAAACAGTGTTTTGTGAGGTCACCGTCAGCTTGATCCCTGAGCACCAAAATCTAATTAGGTCATCCTCGAGGCGTGTTCATGAAAATGGGACAGAGAGACAGACGGCCTGAAAACATAATGTTCTGTAAAGCGAGAGACGCTGGATATGTTGCGTTGTTCTCAAAAATGTACAAAAAATATTTTGCATGTGTTTTCCTGTCGCAAGAGGGAAATCTCCATGTCCCCAGTAGTTAGTTTATCTTAAGTCATTGAGGCTTACAGTTTGTTTCGTTGTATGTCCTTGCACAGATGGCATCACATTTTCACTCCCTTTTCCTCTTGTGTTTGATCAGTGGAGTGTTGATTGTAGGAACTGTAAGTAAAACTCTCTCTGATAGTTCTAGATTAAGTCGCTGTGGCTCCTTTGTCTGATTACAATGAAGAAAATGTGTTTTTTGTGTTAAAACAAGACAATGCTGAAGAATATGCCCTCTACAATACTTATACCTGATGTGTAGTAAACAGCAGTATTCAGATTTTTTTACATTCGTCCTCTGGGACAAAACGACTGAATGGCAGGAAAAGTGAAAACTAAATTAACAGCAGGGAAATGCACACATCCACTCACACAATTAAAACCTACTAAGGTTTTGAGTGCACCATAACTTTTAAGTTTCCTCAACAAATGCAAATTAAATGTCCACTGGACTAAATGTCCACTGAAGCAACAAAGACAGATAATTCATCATGTATTATTTATTTAAATTTGTGTACATTGGCTACACTCATGTACTGCACTATTGAAGTGGCAGTATGTCTTCTGTATGTTGTCTGCAACGAAACTAGTTTACCATCATGGGGATTAATGGCGTTAACTAATGTAATCTTATATTGAGGTTTCATGACTAGACTAAAATACACTGGGCCACACTGGTACCTGTCAGACCCAAAAGCTGTCAGGTGTGCCATAGAAGAAACATCAAAGACTGTACCCTCAGTGTTACATGTGTCTGTCTTTGATGATTTATTTTATTTTATTTCTAATTAAGCATAATTACAGTTTATGTTAAAAGCTAAAGTGACCCTGTGTGTGTGTGTGTGTGTTTGTGTGCGTGTGCGTGTGTGTGTGTGTGTGTGATTTAGCTGTTCTGCTGGACCAGACTGAAACATACCTTTTCATGACAGTAGCAGCAGCAAATCTCTCTTTTTGCAAGAAGAAAAAGAACATAATTCATCGCATATCAAAATACACATAAGCATTTAAAATTCACGCCAAACACAACGTCAACCGGCGAACACTTCTCTATCTTAAAAACACACATTCATCATCGCACCGGCCACAATAATACTCAACATTTACATAAACCTACAAGTTTCATAAACCCACACACCATAACAATACGAAACTCAACTTTAAATAAATCAAACAATACAAAATGAACATCAATAACACACCTCTCTTCGCCTACCAAGGGTGCAAAATTGGCCCCATCAGCCGGCAACAGGCATCCGATCTCGGATAACTGCACAAATCTCCACTCTAATTCCCCCGATCGGCAACCAACGTCCAGCAACATCCCATCGTGCAGCAAAAGTGGCGTCTGACGTCAGCATTCACCTTCCTCCTTTCACCCCAGGAGGTGCGCCAAACAATAGGCGGCATCCGGCTCTGGTGGCCACTTACACCTTCTCTTAACAGATGCATGTCAAAGCACAGCACAATATAAATGCTATAAAAGAGATACTGTTCTCAGATATCATAGCAGCATAGATATAATTAATGATTTTTTTTTTAGTAAAGAAAAGCAAGAAATCTTATAAAATCTAAATCTAAGCTTCCAGATTTATTATTCTTTTCTTTATGATTATTTTCTAGTCAGATGTGTACTCACACAGTGAGGCGCTGAGTCTGGAGCAGAGCATGGTGCCACAGGGTCTGGTTTAGGTGAAGGGCTGAACTTCTGGATGTTGAAACAGGCTCCTGATATTTATTCTGTTGGTGTAAGAACTGTCTCTAAAAAACAAGTGACAGAGGAAAACACATCATGTCTTCCTTATCAGTTGGAACAGCTGCAAAGAGGAAAGTAAACCATGGTCACAGATAATCAAAATACCATGAAGATGAAGAAGAGTCGCATGAATTACAACACTTGAAATAAAAAGACATCTGTGAAAAAGCTCACGTTACTTTGTGACAACTGAAAAAGAGACACATTAATTCACAAAAAGCTGCCATAAGGCTTTCTTCATAATGAATCCACATAAAGCTTTTGAACATCAGTAATCATGATTTGGCAGAGAGAGAGTGTCTGAGAACAAACAAGAAACAAAACTGAGGTTTTATGGTTCAGTTCTCAGTTTGCCTTTTTATAGTTAAATAGTTTTAAAATCTCTATTGTGGTGATGTTAATGACAACAATATGCTCATATCTGCAACTCACACAGCTTTTATCGCATTTTTTAAACACATTTATTATTATTATTATTAATAATAATAATAATAATAATAATAATAATAATAATGTTAGATTAGAAACAAGAATAGGAGTAAAGCACCTCTGAGCTCAATGCTAATGTTAGCATGTCATCAACAATGCTATCATGCTGATATTTAGCAGGCATAATGTTTCCCAGGTTGACCTTCAGCATTTTAATGTGCTAATGCTGTGGGAGCTCTGACGTAGATGATGTAGATGAAATAGACGGTGAGCAAGTTTGCTGTATTGACCGGAGCAAAGGCATAAAAACATGGGGTACTTTAATGAAACATTGACTTTCGAACTGGAAATGTCTATGGTTTTCATTTCAGAAAACCGGTCACCTTAATTCCTGATAATTCTTCCCTGTTCTGAAGATGTGTTTTTTATGCCCCAGTCTGAATGACTGAAAGTCCATTGTTACATCATAAATAACTCTGTCATTATGTAAGACAAGGTCAGACAAGTTTATTTGTTAAACACACAAGAGATGTTGGGGTAGTTAAGGTAATACAGATGCAGTAAAAAAAAAAAGATCAAATATACAGTGTTATTCAATCATATTTAAATTATGTTTACAGTTGAATTTTATCAGGTGCATTGGTTTATTGATTAAATTCCATACTTCTCTAGTTCTTAAATTCAATCATAAACTGAAGAAACATTTAACTGATTGAGTATGAATACTACTGAGAATATTACTGTGATTTCAATGTGTTCACACAGGATCTGCAAAAGAACAGACGGATGATTCATGTTAAACAGCACAGCCACAGAAATAAGTGAATATCTCATAAACTGTACATATTAATTATTTAATGATAATTATTAAAGACTTAATTTGTTTTTGTTTCACCTCAAATAAAAATGTGGCCTCACTAAATTTACAGTCCAAAATTGAGATTGGCAGTAGTGTGTTTGCAACATTACATTAAACCCCGAAGGGCTTTTGAATCACTTACATTGACATACGTAAGCCACCTCCAGGTACTTGTAAGTGCCGTAACAGGGGTCTCCAAACACTGAGTTGCTTGCTCTGATAGTGCAGCTGTTCTTCCCATTACAGCTGTGGGTACAGAGTGATGTGATGTTAGTGAACAACCTCCAGCTATCACTGTACTCCAGTTCCTAAATTAATAAGGATGATTTGATTGATATTTTGAACCTGAAAATTTTAAATCAACAAAGAGTGGACAACTGTACATTTCAGCCACTTTGCTCGTGGGATTTGAGCACAGGACTTTTAGGATTTGAGAGGTGGGACGTTGGTAAGAGCATGTGGTTCGGTCACGACGTCCATAATCAGCACCATACACAAAAATAACCTGCCCTTCATCTGCAAAGAAGAGGAGGACAAGTCAATGAAAAGTGCTGAAATTAAATGAAAATGCTTCCGCATACATGCAAAAAAGTGGTCTTACCACAGTGCAGGTGTGCTGAAGAGTGCTCGCATGTAACCAAGTGATCTGTGACATAAATCAGATTAGACATCACACTATTGAAGAAATTCATCAGTGGTGCTGGGAGCTTGGTGACATAATATCTATTGAACTTCTGCCCTGCAAATAAGCTTCTTCTGCTAATCACTCACAAGCTCCTTTCTATTTTCTCAGTTTGACAGTTTGTTTTTAGGACTGTCATTTCATTCAATACAGAGAGGGTCTGAAAGCTCTCTCCTAGCTGAGTAAGTTGAGGTAGTTGTACCATCAACTCCTGTCTCATAACTGTCTAAAAACTGTTGCTCTTTTGTGAAGCTTGCCTGGATGGTGCAGGATAGCTAATAAACTATGATAGTCTCCTCCATTTTGGACTCTCCTGCTCTGTGTTTCCTCAAAGGTCACCTCAGTCGAGACGGCTTACTATAAATTAATGGTCCAACTCTTCAGGAAAATATTTCACTGATTAACTGATTCCATTGGAATTTACTGACTCTGTTATTGTAAATGTCGCGGCTTTGCTTTGTTATTTATGTTGGGCAGTCATGTTACTGACTTGCTGGGAAGCAGGTGTAGTTGGTCTCCAGATATTTAAAGATGCCATAGCAGGGATCAGTAGTACGGATGACGTTTGTGTTTAGTTCACACACTTTCTTTCCATCACACCTAAAGGAAACATGAAGAGGAAAAAACACTAAAACAAATGGAAAACAGTTGCTCCTGTGGCTAATATCAGTATATACAATAACTATTAGAGCGGTGACATGTGGTCCCCAGTGGATGACTACAGTGACTTTAGTGAGTTTTCATGTAGAGCAGTGACCAACAGGTCCTGACTGGGAGGACTGAACACAGATTTTATGGATTTTATGGATATAGATGAAACCAGGGTATGATGCAAGATCCTGCACTGCCACACTGGTAAATGTTTATGGGAGCTGTAGTTTTTCTGTGTAATTACTGTTGAATCACAAATATTTCAAATCGCTTTTTAGCTTAGAAAAAGGACAGTGAACCCGAGGGACAAGCTCATCTGTGTTTCGGACAGACTGATGGAAAAAATGCTAAATGGGTTTGAGGACAGCAGGACAACTCAAAAAGTTGAACTGATTTGCACCAAACTTGGTTGAGGGATGAGGGAAGGGCCACGGAAGAACCCATTAGATTTTGTGGTAGATCTGGATCATTCACAATGAATTTGAATTTTTTTGTCTTGGGTGGATGTATATAGAGCCACACAACCAAAAGTCAGATCAGATTGATTATAGATGTGACACATGATAAGAAAAAGTCCAGGTAAGCAGTCTGAAAAACTAGAGAGGGAAGCTCAATACGAGTCAGATTCAGCCTTATACTGTACATACAAGATTGTGGCAGGCTGTGAGGACATTGGTCCTGAGATGTTGGAGATTAATCAAAATTACCATCTTTTTAATAGTGTAAAGATAATCTGTTGGATAAGTAATTTTACCCTCAGACATCTGCAGCTCCCACTGGCCAAGTACAAGATGTCTGGTCCACTGAGCAAAAAGTGGTCCAAAACACGTCAAAAAGACGTGATATCCGAACATCCACAAGACGTTCTCAGAGGAGCCAGAATGAAAGTTTTTAATACGTCTTTCCCGGACGTTTTAAAGATGTCTCTTCTGGACGTTTTATAGATGTCATAAAAGTACGTGTTAAGGACACAATTATTGGACATCCAGAAGACGATATCCATGAGGTCAATATAGGCCACATCTTTTCAGGACATTAAACGTTAAAAATTCAAACTTGGTTACTAATGAGAACAGCTTATAAAAGTAGTACCCTTCACTGACATGAATGAAATGCACACACTACAATTAACCACTAATGTCCTGTACTGATTAGATGAGTGATGACCAGAGTTGCTAATCAGATATTAAAAAATGGATAAACGTTAAAGATAATTAGTATAAAGTTCCACTGTCCTCAAATTGACACAAACATAAAAAGTGAAGAATGCATGTTTGAGCAGAAATAGACAACTTGGATCTGTGTGTGACAGTGAGTGAGTGAGCATTCATTCTTATATGATATGATATAGTATCACTTTCTGTTTGATCATCAATGACTAAACAGTTGTTGACACACAGTATCCATATTTGTCTACAACACATAAAACTATTGGACTTCATTAATTATCGAAGTGAACGTCTAATACAAGGAATTCCATAGTTACAACCTCCCCACTGGGGTGAGCTGTAACACTGCTGGGGATAGATGTAATGATGACAGGTAATTTGCTGATTTAAGATTCACACTATCGAATTTTATTCAAGGACTTTGATGAAAAGCCACGAACACATTTAAAAAACTTTTTACAACAGTGAACAATGAACAAAACGAAACTAACAAAACTATAAATATATAAAAGTATTTAAAATTAGAAATGAGTAAAAATTCCCTTGCTAAAAAAACCTAATTGTAACCTCCTCCTCCAACTCGTCCCGGGGCATGCTTCAGGTGATCTGCGGCTGCAGATCTGATTTGCGCCTCCGTCGCAGCAGAATCCCATTGCATAACAGCAGCTAAAATAAAAAGAATAATATCAAAAAACAAACAACAAAAAAATCATGTGAATACATCCTCAGAGGAGCCAAATTGAAAGCCCGTGTCAATACATAATGATGCTACTGTTCAGAGGCCCATGTCAGAAAGCAGGTTTATAGTGAAAACTCTGAGTCTGTTAACCCTTGTCAAGGTTTCTTCAATGAACCTCGAGTTTCTCTCCGTTTCCTCCATCTTACAGAGCCACAGTCAATTCCGGGTCTAATATTATAGTTTAAGTGTGATTAAATATGAAATGAATACACATTCAAATTTACACATTGATTGGATCAGCAATTTTCTCCCAATGCCACTTCTCTCTCTTCAACTGTTGCTATGGTAAATCATCGGTCTCCATTATTGTGTTGCATGCACATAACTTGATTGAATTAACTCAAATAATCTCTTCTAGAACCAGAAATTTAAGAGTTTCCAATCTGAGGGGAAATTAACTCTGAGTTTATGGTTAGGATCAGAATTTGTTAAACTTCCTTTCTTAAACGGGCCCCTGGCCAAAGCAAAGGCCAAGCACACAAGCAAACACACAAAGTGATCAAACATTTTTTTTCTGCAGCACAGTAACACCTGTTTGGAGAGGGCTAAAAGGAATAAAATGCTAAGACAAATTTGAGAGAGCACTGGTCTCCACCACCGTGCCACACTGCTGTTATATCTCTTATCAGTTATGTCCAAATTCAGATATTCTGAATCCAGAATACAGCTCCACAATACAGAAAAAAGATTAGAAGACAAAATTACAAAGTTTGAGCTGGATTGAGTGTTGTTGCTTTAAACAGTGAGGTGGATGGGTTTATGCATGTCTGTGTGTGTTGGGGAACTCATGCATCACTTCAGAAGAATGTGAGTACTCAATACAAAAAGCAACATTTCCCCAAAATATAGTTCTCTGGTTTTGATCCAGGTTGGTGTTGACAGTTGAACACCAACCTGCTGTGTGCAATAGGATCATCAAATGAGGCTGTAATTATGCTGAATTATATCGCTTGTAGTGCGTTGGAAACTCAGGTTCAGTTTATGATATAAAACAACATTAACTATCATTCTGTTTCATTCAGAATAGTTATTACTGAAAAAGATCTTTAAGCTTACCTTTTATGACAGTAAACACCTTTGTGTTTTCCAGGCCCATCTTTTCTTTTTTCCCTTCAAGTTGAAAAGGGACATGAGTTGGTTGGTGAAGAGCCTATTCCAAGAGAAACACAAGTTAGTTAACATGCTGATTGGTGCCACAAGATAAAAACAAAGAAAGCTTCCCTTAGTCAACTGTTCTGCTTCACTGTCTAAAGAAATATGTCTACTATGCAAAAAATCACAAGTAAATGATTAAAGAAATACCTGTCAAGCACTTTGTGTGTGCAGTCTTTTACATCTTTACCACCCACTCTTGCCAGCCGATGAACCTATAAAGAAAACCATTTTTTATGACTGTTCTGGCATTCCGAGTGGCAGAGTGGTAGCAGCTTACATTTACTATGGTACATGCAACTTTTGAGTAAAGTGTACTTGTCACAGTTTTATTGCATCTCACTTGAGCAGATTTTAAGAGAAAAATATTTACTTTTATTTATGCATTGATGCACTTTACTTCAAGAGACAGGTGGTCAACTGGTCCTTCATATTTTCCTTTCAACAGCCATGGCTTCACATGACAAGCAGCATAATTGCTGAAGCTACTGCCTGTATGGCTTTGAAATAACGCTATACCAGCTAGTATTTACAGACAAAATAATAATACACAATAGCACGGTTAAGGTTGTGAATAGGCATGGGTTGGTATGAGATTCTGACGATATGATAACCTTAAGCAAAAATATCATGGTTTCACAGTATTGTGATTACAGCTCTAATAGTACTGGATTAAACATAAACAATGTATGTCGACTTGGGTTTACATTATGCACACACACAAACATGCTCTTCTTCGCGTAATGTTAGGGAGGAAACTAGCTGATGTTATCCATGTTAGCGTATTTCCCCAAATAATAGCCGGGGCTACTTTTAATAAAAAATTAGTTTGGGACCAGGCTACAAATAGTGGCAGGCTACTATTTGAATGAGGCCTTTTATTTTTTTTCAAATTTCACAGCCAAATTTGAAAATACTGTACGACTGTCTATTGAAAAATTAAACTAGTTTTACTGGTATGAATTAGGGCCTATGGACTATGTCCAAAATCTTGTGGTAATAATAATAATTAATAATATATTAAGGATTTGTAGAAAGACTTGAGACTTATGAAAATATATATTTTTTTAAATTGTAATCAAGGTTGGGATACCAGAATTGAAACTTGATATATACTAGATTTTTTACCCCAATCTGGTTCAATATTTTAAAAGGATTAATCCCGCCTGTGTATTTGTTTTGTGACAGTTGACTCATATGAACAGGTCCAACAGATTGAAAGCATCTTACCAAATTATTGAAATTGTCAGAGCCAGACAATGATTCCTCCATCTGGTTAAAGTCTTCTAAAGACTGCATCTTCTCGATGTGTGTTGCAGAATTTGCTTCACTCCTCTGCAGCTTCTTTATTTCATCGTGCAGTGTCACAAGTTTTGATATAACAATTTTCTGGAACTCTAACAATGAATAGAAAAGACTGGATTACTCAGTGTAATGTACTCAAAACTCTGTAGTTCCTCAATTCCCAGAGGAACTTACAGTATGTTCGAGTGTCAGCTATCACTGTCTATGGTAATATTCATACTATTCATGCTGTGTTGATCCCGACGTTAATAGATTATATCCAAATATTAATAACAACCTCATTCTCTATGGTGCTGCTGCAGACTATGAGTACATGACATGGAAAAATTCCTAGACTTATATACTAACTTGCTTGAGAGATAGGGAATCTGGTGGAAGTGCTGGATTTCGCAAGAGGAATGGAAAGAGACCTTTCATCTAAAAAGGAGATAAAAAGATTTTTTTTTTTAAAGTGTGTAGCCATCAGATGACTTTGGCTGTGCACTGTGCTCTGCTGAGAGACAAAACAAATGGCAATACTTACCACCACCGGACCTGCTCTCCGTGGGCTTCTGAGAAGTAGGTGGACCTGTGCAACCCAACACAGAAAAAACATTTAGACATTATTTTAAGTGCTAATAATATGCATGCCAAAGTTACTTGATAAGACAATACAAATGAGACAGAAAATATACTACTAAACAGTTTAGGATCACTTGGAAATGTACATAGTTTTAAATCGTACTGCTGGTAGACGCCGCCGTGTTGTTCAAATATATTACACAGACGTAAATCATTCATGTAGTCAATGACTTTATTACGTCACCGCGTTGTCCCAGTCCGTGCGCTGCGCTTGTATCCGGGTAAACCAAAGACGATGGATATAAACGGTCCATTTAGAAAGTTCCGGTTTTGTTCTATGAACATTTACCCTGAGTGATTTTACACGACGCGTCGACACAAAAGTTCCACGTCGAATAATTTTTATAATCGACAACGTCGATTACGTCGGATAATCGTCCCAGCCCTATAGTCACAACCAAGTTAGCTTAACGGCCCAAGTGGCGCTAACATTATGCTAACGTTATACGAAGCGGTTTGCTAGCAGTGGCCAAAAAAAAAAAAAAAATTCTAGCAAACGTTGTTTTCCAAGTCGTATGTACAAAATGAGACTTGATAAATTGCCTAACAATGTCGTGTGTGTTTTACAAAGACTTTCGTTTTAAGGTTTTGTGGAAGTTTAATTTAATTTCTTACCTTAAGATCTGCACGAGCCGAGTAACTGCCGAGCTAACTGCCGAGCCGAGTAACTGCCAAGTCCACTGCGTGATTGTACAATTCCTTGCAGACTTCATATCCATCCGTGCGACAGATAGAAAAATTTCCTGGCAAGTTGGCTCGATTAAAAAAGCAATGTCATTTCATAAAAGGTTGAACTATGTCGTTAATGGCAATGTTAACCACTGCGAGTCCCAATTAAATTATTAATCACCACTATAAAGTAGAACTACTTTCACAGCGGAAGGATATCAGTCTGGTAACAAGAACGTGATTGGTTAATTCAACCGAACTTTATTAATACTGTACGACCTTACAGCCAAAAATGTTTTAAATACCAAACCACAGAGACAGTTGTTAAATAAAAAATATTCGATATTCTATAAAAAATGACAAATTATTATTAACAAACGGGGAATATGTGTATAGATAGATTAATCTACTGCATAGAATTATGGGAAAAAGTTTTTTTTAATCTCTGAATCCGGAGGCAAAACCTGCAAAAATCAGGAATAACTCATCAACCATATGGCCTATATTCATTATTCTGGTCACTTTTGAAAGAAGCTAACATGAATCCATATTTAAACCATTTCTAAGATGCAACGAAGGAACTTTTTATCCTTGCCTTGTAAAAATGCACTATAACAATAAAGCACTCATTAACTTAAGTTCCAGCTAGCCAATTTTTCTGCTGAATTTGTTTCCCAACTCCTATACAACAATTGTAACAGTAAACCTGATGGAAATACACCAAAATGCAACATTTATGATGAAAATATATATATTTCTCCAGGTACTCAGGTCTTGGCTTGTTTATATTAGCCTTTACTGTGATTTTGAATTCAAAATACTATTATATTTGCATGGCAACAAGTTGCAAGTAACATAAACCCACACATGGATAAAAGGTAGGCCTGTAGGCCTATATCACATGGTGATAGATTGATAGAAATAGAAAGATAGAAATACTTTATTCATCCCCGAAGGCAAATTCAGAAATCCAGAAGCTCATCAAGACATAGAACAAAGAAATTAGCACGTTAATATTAAAAATCCAAAAATTCAGGAGGAGTCTTATTGCTGTGGGGACAAAGGATCTCCTGAATTGCTCCGTTCTGCAGCGCAGTGAGAGGAGACGACTGCTGCATCTGCTCCTCTGTTGCTCCAGGAGGCTGGGTGTCTGCTATTGTCCATTATAGCTTTCAGTTTGTTCAGTGTGCCCCTCTCCACCATAGATCTTAGTGGGTCCAGACTCCTGCCCAACACTGAGCCCGCTTTTTTGACCAGCTTGTCCAGCCCTTGGTGTTTTTGTCTGTAAGGCTGCCTCCCCAACACACTGCAGCAAAGAAGAGTGCACTGGCCTCCACCGTGTGGTAGAACATGGTCATCATCTCCACACACACATCAAAGGACCTCAGTGTCCGCAGGAAGAACAGGTGGATCTGCCCCTTCCTGTAGAGGGCATCGGTCTTAGGGGACCAGTCCATCTTCATCCATGATGACCCCTAGATATTTGTAGGTGTGCACCACCTCAATGTCCACCCCACAGATGTTCACTGGCTGAAGAAGGGGCTTAGACCTGCGGAAATCCACAATCATTTCCTTTGTCTTTGAGGTGTTCAGTAGAAGGCAGTTTTTGTGACTCCGAGAAGCACAGTTCCCCAACCTGACAAATTGTGGCTGAATTGTGTCAGGTAATCTGTGATCCAGGAAACAAAGGTACAAATAGCTGTCAGGACAATTTCACTAGCCAGCCAGCCAGCCTTTCCCTGTCCATCTGGCATATTCTTTGATCTTTTTGGTCAAAATGGATGTCCTCTTTCTCAACTTGTCAGTATGTGGCATGCTGATATGGTCAACCTTAAAGTCTCAGCATTAGTGCCAACTGATTATGGTTATCAATATGTCCAAATGATAGCCTCTCAGAATTCTATACCAACTCAGTTCATCACTGGACTTTAGATTGCAGCCTGTCGGAACGTCTGCTTTCAACTAATTTTGGTATACGTCCATAATTGGGCCAGGCTGGACTACTTCACTCAGTGTCATTTATTAACTAATTCAGGCTGTCAAACAGACGTCCAGATTGTGGTCGGTCAGAACGTCTCATTACAACTAGTTCTGGTTGAATATAGACGTCCAAAATTGGGCCAGGCTGGACTACTTCACTCAGGTCGTTTATCGACTAGTTCTGGCTGTCATATAGACGTCCAGATTGTGGCCTTTCTAAACGTCTATTTTCAACTAGTTCTGTCTGTAAGTAGACGTTCAAAATTGGGCCAGGCTAGACTACTTCACTCAGGTCGTTTATCGACTAGTTCTGGCTGTCATATATACGTTCAGATTGTGGCCTGTCAGAACGTCTATTTTCAACTAGTTCTGTCTGTAAGTAGACGTCCAAAATTGGGTCAGGCTGCACTACTTCACTCAATGTCAGTTATCGACTAGTTCTGGCTCACATATAGACGTCCAGATTGTGGCCTGGACGGACGGACGTGATATCAACTAGAATTGGACGTCCACAGACGTTGCTTGCTCAGTGGTAGTTATGTCTTGTTATTAGGCGACATCTAGTGGTCGTAGGAATTACAGCAGGAACAAAGAGGAAAGTGCGATGACGAGTCCATATCAGGAAGAGGTGATTTCTATCCCCATGTGAAAGTAGCAGTTTATGTCGTTTCTTTTATTCATGACCGTTCGACAAAGTTAACCGCGTTGTTATTATTGTAACCATGACAACAAAGATGGTCTAATATTGAGGAAGTACTTGTGTGAACCCAAATCACGATCTTTTCCTAAACCTAACCAAGCCATGGCCGTTTTATAGTAACCATGGTAACGAAGATACGTACACCGCTCTCGTTCCGCCTGTTTATTTTTGTAACCCTGACAACTGAGGTTCGATACGCCGGGCACCGTAGCGGCGCTATTTCAGGACACGCCCCTGTGGGTTATTTAAAAAAAAAAGAAAACGACCTACATGGTTGTTCAACCCACAACATTGATTTGGTCAGTTTGTTTACATCTTCCAGCTTAAATGTAGCATTCACCACCTTTAGAGTTCAGTCATACCACCGTTGGACGTCGTTGCCATTGTCACAGGTGA
Source organism: Seriola aureovittata (assembly GCF_021018895.1). Lineage (NCBI taxonomy): Eukaryota > Metazoa > Chordata > Actinopteri > Carangiformes > Carangidae > Seriola > Seriola aureovittata. The sequence goes on from NC_079372.1 coordinate 25,058,046, forward strand.
TAACTGTTTCTGTGGACACGTCTAAAACAAACCAAAAAAAAAAAAAAAAAACAGATGTGGAAGTGTGAGTTAAAATGTGGTCAAGACATGTATTTTTAAAAGAAAAACTGTAATGACTATAATACTAGATTGACTCTATAGTTACCTGCTGTCACGAGCGAACAGGTCACTGCCAATACTGAAAAAGAAACATCACTGTCAAACAGATATAGCTTACTTCAACTGGATTTACAACATGCAAATAGCAATGAAAATGTATTTCAGCAGGAGCCATGGTTAGTTGGTCCATTACGTCTATCCAGACTAAAACATTTAGATGGATTGACATGTAAATATAACACTCGAGGATGTTGTTGATCCTCCGGCTATCATCAGTTCATATTTACAGTTTGTCCAACACTTTGGTTTATGTTCAAATACCAACAGAACCAATCACATCAGCTTTACTTTGTGTTCAGTACTAATCAGCTCATTAGCTCTTGACATACACACAGGGTTGTAGACTTACACTGGACTTCATATCAGACAGATGACAGTGCAAAAAACTTAATTCATTTCATTTACATATGATCTATCTCATAACAGTTACTCCATCCAGCATCCTAAAGCTCCGGTCTATACAGTATAATAAAGGGACTAAGCCTCTTCAACAACAAAACATCTTATCCAATCAAAATCCATAGAATAACTTATGTAAACCCACTACTTATTTTCCCAGGCAGTCGTATACTCACACAGTGTGCTGCTGAGTCTGAAGTGGAGCATGGTTTCAGTAACAGGTGAACAGTCGGACTGAATGTAGTTGAATGGACACACCCGTATTTAACATGTGTTACAGTATATGACAAACAACAAACCAGCTGGCTCCTGGCTGTGTTAAAATATAAACTCGCAATCAAAGCCAGGCTGTATGACTTTCAGGGTGTATCCGAACTTTGATCAAAGATAATAGATGACTCGTTTATCCAATATTATCAGAAGGAGGAAGAAGGAAGACTTCTACAGACTTCCCATCATACTCATCATGAACCTCTCCGTCTGTTCAACTGTTTTTTTGCAGCCTATGAACATAAAATTACTGACTTGTGGATCTTTATAATCATAAATCTACTTGCTCCACAACATGCATTTTTCAAAAGGAGTGTATATACGTTACATTCAGAAAGTCTTCAGACCCCTTCACTTTCTTCATATTTTATTGTGATTCAGCCTTGTGCTAAAATCATTTAATTTTTTTTCCTCATCAATTTACACTCAATCCCCATAATGACAAAGCCAAAACTGAATTTTAGAAACTTTTTCAAATGTATCAAAACAGAAAAACTGAAATATCATGTTGACATAAGTAGTCAGACACTTTGATATGACACTTGAAATTTAGCTCAGGTTCTTCCCATTTCTCTTGATCATCTTTGAGATGTTTCTACACCTTGATTGGAGTCCACCTGTGGTAAATCCAGTTGATTTGACATGATTTGGTCTCACAGCTGACAATGCTGATCAGAGCAAAAACTAAGACATGAGGAGGGAGGAACTGCCTGCAGAGCTCAGAAACAGGATTGAGGTACAGATCTGGTAGATGGACTACATAGTGCTTTTCTACTCAATCACTCAAAGCTACTTACAATTTGTCACAAACATTTACTAGGACTGAAGGATAAACTGATTAGTTTTTGGTGGTCAAAGGTCAAGGTGACCCCAGAAAACACTTTTTACCCATTAATCAAGACTTCACATAGTAATCATGACCAAAAAAATGGTTAATATTTTATATGACTGGATAAACAGGGATGTAATCTGAAACTAGGCTGAAAGGAGCAGTGTAGACAGATAACCGGTCACTGAAAGGTCTGAGAGGAAAAATTAAAATGCAACAATGAAAGGTTCATATATACAACAACTGCAATAAAGGTTGGTCTACCCTTCATTAGTGAGATTCAAATCTTTTATTTTTCTAATATTTAGTATTTTTGCCTTCATGTCTGATTATGGATTTGATCCTCCTGGGCATGGATGATACCAGTCTTACACATATCTGTAAAGAGACTTTCTACCATTCTCCCCAGTCATTCAGCTTCATATCAGCTCACTCCCACCTCCATGTTTCACTGTGCAGTCACTGTGGTGGTCCAAACATGCTGGACCCCATCTGATCCAAACTAGGCCAGACAAGTCGTCAATGCAAGACAAGTTTATTCGAACAGTAATTTTTAAACATAAAGAATTACAGTTCAATGGAAGTAAATAAAAAGAGATAAATGAAACTGCAGTACAAAAAATGTATCAAAAGGTACTGCGAACCAGTTTACTTCATTCCAAGCATGTATACTGTGATGTCATTTTGGTTTTAGGGAGCGGTTATTGCAGGATCTGCAAAAGAACAGATTAAATATTGACTTTAGTTACTGACAACACAAAAATGCAGGATAATGTTTTCTAAACCAGCATTTTACACACTGTACATCGAAGTTCATTCTTGACCTTTGAAATATTAATTAGACAAAAATAATCTTGACTCAACGTCCATTTAGTTTCTTTTTCAGAAGCCTCTGACCACATCTCATGTGGCAGTTAAAAACAAGAGCAAACTCATCCCACTGATGAACACCATGTGATGTAGTTAGTTATTAAACTCCAAAATGCTAACATTAGCATGTCTGGTTCATAACATTCAAAACAAAAGTTAGCAGCAGTCTCAGCTCCCTGCCCTTCCCTGATGTCTCATGTCCGCTGGAAAGCATCAGTGGAACACTGACTTTAAATGTGTAACTGCTTTATTCAGTGTTTGTACTGGTTATAATCACTTTCATAATCAATTTCAAGCTCTTTTTGGGACATTTCAAATGCTCCAGGGGGCCCTCTGGTGAACACATGGGCTCTAAGCAGGCGCTGAGTTTGCTCTGTGTATACTGCATGATATTTTGCTCTTTGGGGCCACAGACTAGCTTTAGTAGAGTGAAACAGCCCAGAAAGGTCTTTGAGATACTTACATTGACATCTGTAGTTCACCTCCAGGTACTTGTAAGTGCTAGAACAGGTGTCTCCGAACACTGTGTGGCTTGCTTTGATAGAGCAGCTGTTTTTCCCGTTACAGCTGTGGATGCAGAGTGATGTAAGTGAATACAGGCTTGAATGTGCACTAAAGAATGGGAAATTTGTGCGTCAATGCATGGCTCCTGTTTTACAAAAAAAGTAGGCAACTGTACCTGTCAGCCACTTTGGTAGTGGGACCGGAGCACATCACATTTTGGACATCACCAGCAGAACGTTGGTAAGAGCAGGTGGTCTGGTCCGTGCGTCCAAAATCAGCGTTGTACACAAAAATAACCTTCCCTTGATCTGACAAAGAGAGGAGGAACGGCAAAACATTAGATCAGTGTTGAAATGCTCAGAAAATATAAGTACGCATATGTTTATCACATTCAATAAAATCTCAGATCTTACCACACTGCAGGATGGCCAAAGAGTTCTCACATGCAACAGTGTTGACTGTTAAAGTAACACAAATCACATTAGACATATTGCCCTTATCAAACTTATTGGTTTGTTTAACTTTTAATTACACACACAAACATAACTGACCAACTGGAAAGCAGGAGAAGGTGGTGTTCAGGTATTTGTAGGTGCCAGTGCAGGGATCATTCGGACGGACTTCACCTATTTTGTATTCGCAAACTTTCTGGCCATCACACCTGCAGCGAGACGATACAGAGCTCGTTTCTGGATTTAATCAATTACAATCTGTATAGCACAATGTCCTTACGACTTCAATAAGTCTAAGGGACTACATGAAATTTACTGTGGTGAGGGGGATGGGGGATGGGAGGGGTGCTGAAGCTAATATTTATTTTCATAAAAACCACAACAGGAAATTTCGGCACTGGAACTAAAGTTAAGAGATCATCGAGTTATTAAAGTTCATCCACCAAACATTAATGGCGATTATTTCAATATACCTATGTTAGTCTATAATCTCTTTCCTCATACTTCATGCGCTGCATTAGCCGTACTACTTGTGACATAGTGTACATATGAGTGAGAGAGGAAGAGTAATTACACGACATGTGGAGTGTTTTTTCTCATTTTAGTGGGTTTGTACCTTGTCTTGAGGATGTCCACAGTGCCATCCTCAGAGCACTGTGTATTGGACAGCTCGTTTACACTTTTGCCCTCACCGCAGGTCTCGCTGTCTGAACGTCCATACAGAGCTGACTCCACACCAATCAGTCCTTCCTCTACACACCACAGAGGGAAAAATCAAACAAGGACAGAGAGGAAACATTTTAAATAGAGTCAGAAAGAAAAGACGTACTAGAGGAAAATGTTCAAGATGAAGCTGATGATATTCTTTATTTTCATATTAACAATATTAACAACAAATTTCACTAAAATGACCCAAACTAAAAACTTTGACTTTTTTTAAAGGCTAAAACATTTCCCTACAACTCTGTAGGTTTTAGAAAAGTTGAAAAAGTAGTGAATTGCTTGGAACTATTTTCAGCAGTGGATTAATCCACATTTAGTGCTTTGTGAGTATTTGGGGCAGCATTGTGTTTCCGAACTCCGTTTACATGCACAGCCTGATTTCTTAAATGCCACTTACCACAGCGGAGGCGCTGGACGTTGTTGGTGTCATCACAGGTGATCACCCTGTGTGTGGACAGGGGGGCCACAATCAAACAGTTGTTGCTGTTCGTTGAGCCTGGAATGAAAAGTTTGTTTTATAAATTGTTTGTTCAATACATTTTTAAAATGCTGCTGAGACCAGATCTTAACAGTGAGAAGTGTCAGGTTATAACAGAAAACCTGCGTGAATATTATTGGATGTTTCTCATCAGCTGGCAGCCAAACAGATGGTGAAGTGATAGTGATGCATGAATCAAACAGATAATGCCAATCAGCTAATTCAAGTGTGACTTCAGTGCTCCTCTTTTTCAAGTGTCATATACAGAAATTTAAATAATGGAGCTGTGAGAACTGTACAGCACAGTAACAACAACAGAACAATGTGTTGGCTCAATTATTTGTATGAATGTTCAATTTACCTGAAGCAGTGAGTAGACATGTTGCTGCGAGCACTGAAAGTGAAAAATCATTAGACATAGTTTATTTCATTGATCTTATTATTTCTGTGTAAATCCACTTCAACAGTAATCTGTGAGTTAATGAGAACAACTTCAAACAAGCTGAAACCTTCACTGTTATGGTGACAGATATGTAAAAGGAAGTCCCACCCTTCCTGAATACGAGCAAGATCCCATGTCAATAGGGCTGAACAATTAATCGGGATATAATCGAAATCGCAAATATGGCCAAGTGCAATATCCAAGGTAAAGGTAAAACGTGTCGCCACATTGTTGTGCAGTGTTAGCACCATAAGAGATGACGTTCCAACTGAAACCGCATAACGCAATATCTGCCAAAATAACCACAATAAGAGTTTTTTGCATATAGTGCAGCCCAATTATCCAATCAAATTCAAAGAAGAACTTAAACCCAGTAATTTTTATCACAGTCGTGTACTCACACAGTGTGCTGATGAGTCTGAAGTGGAGCATGGTTTCAGTAGCAGGTGAAGAGCGAGACTGAATGCAGATGAGCTTGTCACCTGTATTTATTGTGTCTGGTAGACGTCTTTACTTGCGTTATAGAACCTGGCTCCCATCCAGCTGTTTTTAAATGTGTATTAAAATTTAATGGGTCTAATGTATTAATTACTGGGTGTATCAAGATTAGTACCTTAAAGTAATTGTTAGCTGCATCACTCACGTATTACACGTAATCACGCATACATTTTCTCTTTCCAAACTATGCACATTTTTCAAAAGGAGTGTATGTACATTACATTCAGAAAGTCTTCCCTTCACTTTCTTCACAGTTTCTCATGTTTTGAGAAAATGCTTATCTCAAAACATGAGACATGGTCTCAAAGCTGACAGTGCTGATCAGAGCAAACCAACACATGAGGAGAAGGTAGCAGACTGCAGAGCTCAGAAACAGGATTGTGTTGAGGCACAGATCTGGTAAATGGACTTTATAGCACTTTTCTAGTCGACCACTCAAACCCCTTTGTAATGAAAGCCACATTCACCCATTCACACATGCTTTTCCCTAAATTTTGGGGTTCGGTATCTTGTCCAAAGACGCTTTCGAAATGCAGACTGGAGGAGCCGGGAATCAAACCATCAACCTTCCAATTAGTGGACAACCTACTCTACCTCCTGACCTCACCTGCCTCTGGGGGAAGGCTACAGAAATATTTCTGGTGCACTGAAAGTTCCCAAGGGCACAGTGGCCTCCAATATTGTTTAAAGAGGCCGAAACCTCAGCAACTTGTCTTTGTCTAATCACAGGATTATGTTTAACCATTGTATTGAGTCATATATTGGAAAGACCACAGTATTAATTCAATTCAATTCCCTTTTTTTATAGCGCCAAATCATAACAAACATTATTTCAAGGCACTTTATAAGGTAAGATCAAAACCGTACAATATTATGGAGAGAAACCCAACAGTTCCCACAATGAGCAAGCGCTTGGCGACAGCGGGGAGATAAACTCCCTTTTAACAGGAAGAAACCTCCAACAGATCTGGACTCATGGTGGGCAGCTGTCTACCTCAACTGATTTGTTATTTAAACATTTCTTAACAATAGTACAGTATGTGATAGTTGTTGAAAAATTTAACTTAAAGCCACAAAAGTCAACCTGATCGCGGCGCTAGAGGAGAAGTCAGGGGATCAACACCCTCTGTGGGCTTTATCCTCTGGAGAATAACAATGTCTCTACAAAATATCACGGCAATTATTTAATATTTATAGTATAATATTTATAATATAATTCTAATATTTCAGTCTTAAGCAACGTAGAAGACAAACATTGTTATGCCACTATAGGAAGAACAAAGGTGGAAGTATTAGGGTGTTCCTTCCCATTGTCCCTGCTGAGCTTTGTGGTTATAATAACACAATGGCATTTATGTTGTTCCAGCCAAGTTTCAATGCGAAAAAAACATTCCGTGCTGGTTTCATTAAGGTCAGAACACTCCTTGTATCTTCACTTGCTCGGCATATTTACCTGCGTACCTAATGTAGGATTTACAGCATAAATGGGCATTTATTAAATCTTCCAAAGTATTAAGAAGTGCCATTTTAGGGATCCAAGCACCACGAGAAGAGAAGGTAACTTTGTAGAAAGATAAGTAAGTACAGTAAGAAATTTACAATCCCCAGGCTTAAAATTCTGTGACGTACATCACTAATAGAAAACTAAAGCTAAAGATTAGACTTACTAGAAAGCTGATTATACATTGAACAACTGAAATCAACTCACTTTTTGTATTCTGGTATGAATCAGTGGATTCTACGAATACAGCAACTAGTATACTAAAAGTAGCCTGCACTATTATACTTTTATATTTAACGATTTAATACATGCACTACAATTACCATCTCATGGTTGTACGCCTCCGCCAACTAGCCAAGTGTATGAAATATGGTCATGACCTCCCCTTCCTGAGTTACAGTGTTGAATAATATTATATCATAATATATTATGATGTCACAGTGAACTTGACATTTGACCTTTTGGATATAAAATGTCATCACTTCATTTTATCCTATTACACATTTATATTGAATTGTGTCATAATTACCGTATGAGTTTAAAAGGAGAGTTATGGCCAAAAACATGTTTTGTGAGGTCACAGTGGCTTTGACCTTTGACCACGAAATCCTAACCAGTTCATCCTTGAGTCCAAATCAGTGTTTGTGTTGGATTTAATGAAATTCCGTCTGGGTGTTCCTGATATATCGCATTCACAACAACGTGAGGTCACAGTGAACTTGCAAGTGGAAATTTGTAGCAAATTTGAAGAAATTCCTTCTCACAAGACGAAAACAGTGTTTTGTGAGGTCACCGTCAGCTTGATCCCTGAGCACCAAAATCTAATTAGGTCATCCTCGAGGCGTGTTCATGAAAATGGGACAGAGAGACAGACGGCCTGAAAACATAATGTTCTGTAAAGCGAGAGACGCTGGATATGTTGCGTTGTTCTCAAAAATGTACAAAAAATATTTTGCATGTGTTTTCCTGTCGCAAGAGGGAAATCTCCATGTCCCCAGTAGTTAGTTTATCTTAAGTCATTGAGGCTTACAGTTTGTTTCGTTGTATGTCCTTGCACAGATGGCATCACATTTTCACTCCCTTTTCCTCTTGTGTTTGATCAGTGGAGTGTTGATTGTAGGAACTGTAAGTAAAACTCTCTCTGATAGTTCTAGATTAAGTCGCTGTGGCTCCTTTGTCTGATTACAATGAAGAAAATGTGTTTTTTGTGTTAAAACAAGACAATGCTGAAGAATATGCCCTCTACAATACTTATACCTGATGTGTAGTAAACAGCAGTATTCAGATTTTTTTACATTCGTCCTCTGGGACAAAACGACTGAATGGCAGGAAAAGTGAAAACTAAATTAAAAGCAGGGAAATGCACACATCCACTCACACAATTAAAACCTACTAAGGTTTTGAGTGCACCATAACTTTTAAGTTTCCTCAACAAATGCAAATTAAATGTCCACTGGACTAAATGTCCACTGAAGCAACAAAGACAGATAATTCATCATGTATTATTTATTTAAATTTGTGTACATTGGCTACACTCATGTACTGCACTATTGAAGTGGCAGTATGTCTTCTGTATGTTGTCTGCAACGAAACTAGTTTACCATCATGGGGATTAATGGCGTTAACTAATGTAATCTTATATTGAGGTTTCATGACTAGACTAAAATACACTGGGCCACACTGGTACCTGTCAGACCCAAAAGCTGTCAGGTGTGCCATAGAAGAAACATCAAAGACTGTACCCTCAGTGTTACATGTGTCTGTCTTTGATGATTTATTTTATTTTATTTCTAATTAAGCATAATTACAGTTTATGTTAAAAGCTAAAGTGACCCTGTGTGTGTGTGTGTGTGTTTGTGTGCGTGTGCGTGTGCGTGTGTGTGTGTGTGTGTGTGTGTGTGTGTGTGTGATTTAGCTGTTCTGCTGGACCAGACTGAAACATACCTTTTCATAACAGTAGCAGTAGCAAATCTCTCTTTTTGTGATGCCAGTCTTTCATGTGTTGAAAGTCTGGACATCTTCACCTTTTACCTTCCTGGCTGAAGAAATATTAGGATTATTTTAGGATAGGAAAAATATCTAAATGATATGATAATCTGCTCCAATTATCCAACAATGTTGTGTTATACTACTGTTGATCAATATGACGCTCGTACAACTGAACGTAGAATTGTCCAACATTACGACCTCAAGTTTGATACGGCTTAAATGACAGACGCCAGTGACAATGCAGAATCCTGTATTTACCTGTCTCGATGTTGTTAATCTTCCTTGCTCATCGCCTGGACTGTAGACGAAGAGCAGAGGAGAGGCGGGAACTTGGATCTTGAGGAGCTGTAAGATTTATTTACTGACAAACAATCGGAAGTGCACATACATTCACTGCTACGAACCCCAGCTGCATTGCTAACTGCTAACTAACTAGCTAACTTCTCCGGTCGCCAGCCTCACCTATCTCTCTCTCTCTCTTTCACCCGCTACACAGACAAACCCACGTACTGCACTATCCCTGAAAGGCGCTGCAGCACTCTTCTAACAATATTCTGTCTGAAACTTCTCAAACCGAGAACTGCACAGAGATGATAAATCAGCCCAATTTGCATGTTTAACTGCTACTGCTGCCTCTTAACGGATAACGTCCAGTTTCCACGTCTGCGCATGCGTATAATGCTGCAATGTCATAACTGAGCTCAGAATGGTGAAAGTTGAGACACGGACAGTTTGACAAGCACACTTTGGCTATAGTTAATCACCTGTCAGATCCCAGGATTATTTATTTCAATGGTTATAAAATGTCATCACTTTATCCTGTCAGACATTTGAGTTAAATTGTGTCATAATTAGTCCAAAAACATGTTTTGTGTGGCCACAGTGACCTTGACCTTTGAGTCCACGTCAACATTTGTACCATATATGGAGACATCCCTTCAATCGATCAATATTAGTGGTGAGTTCAGGCAATTAACGTCATAAATATCCAGTTTTGCTCTACAGAGTAAAGTTTGACACAATAATACACATAAAGCAGTGAGTAATTAAATATAAGAGCTCTTTATTTCAATCTCAGAGCAAACTATGTTTCTTGCCACATCACGAATTCTGTCTGAAATTATCCTTGCTACTATTTTCCAACACTCCAAATTCTCTTTCCATTTTGGTCAAGAACCAGTTGACCTTCATTAGTCATCGTCAGGCGCAATCTAGTAGAGCACTGGTTTGAGTAGGTGCCAGACGCCCACAGAGGTTTATCTTCCTTGTTGTACATAACCAGGTTGTTATCCTGTTGCAGAAGGATTCGAAATGGGTTTTTACCATAGGTATTTGATGCCCAAATGGGGGACCAGGTATAGATGACGAAGTTGCCGTCATCCTGTGAGAAGAAATTATGTACAGATAGAAATTTTTTTAAGGTTTTCAAATAATACAAAAAAGTAAGTAATTTTATGCTGCAAAAATCACACAATCAGTCACAATAAAATTCATTAGGAAGGATGTCTCTTGTGTATTTACAGTAAACAGGAAGTTCTTCAATACTATGAAATTGGACCATAGGCCAAGAGTATTTGTTTCCCCACCTGGAAGACAGCTTTGAAGTTGCCATTTTCACTGGTGAGGTATTCCCCCTGACGCAGCTCCTGGTCAGTGCTGATCGAGTTCTTGTTCATGATCCTGGTGACAAAAGGGTTAAAAACGGTTTAGTAACTCAAGTGTTATTCAATTTTTGCAAAGCAACACAGCAACACTACTGCAAGATGACATTTTTTCCTTTAAGTTCTACATATTTTACTAATCAGTCTCCTTTTACATTGTATTTTTCATTACATTTGATTTTTTTATACCATGTGTCAATTTAAATCATCAACCTGCCTTTTATGACTTTCATTTCACTTTCTCATTTATTCTTCCTATATGAAGTGTTTTGGGATACATTATGTTTATTAAAGGTGATATGCTATACAAATAAAGGTATTATCGTTATCATTGTTGTTGTTATTATTATTATTAATATAATACTATAATAATAATAGTATTTAATAAATGCTATAACACACAGAGAGTGACTGTATTAACGGCGGGAAGAAACACCTGTCACCATCAATGAGTCAAATGAGGAAACCTTTGACACCTGAAACCAGCGCATGGAAGGTTACTTTTGAAATGTAATAGGTACAGATTACTAATTACCCTGTTAAAAATGTAATAAGTAAAGTAACTGTTTTGATTATTTCATCACAGTAATGTAACTTATTACATTTAGTTACTTTTCAGTACCATTTATTTAGTCTGTCGGTGACCTGTAGTAATTTCACAGCCTGATGATCAACCTCCAGGTTAATATTTAATAAAAACACACCATGCTGAATGAAGATAGTGAAGGGTTTAGATCTCATACCTATCACCTGTTTGACCCGCGTTGTCCGCAGATATGTCAAAAGAAGACGTTCCTGCTCGGGGCCAAAACACACAAAGCAATGATCGTTAGGCTGTAGTCTATATATAAGCTTTTAGTCACTGCAATTTATTTTTATTTTTTTTGTAATTTAACAGATTACAACTGCATTCATTTTGTCATTTAATTATATAGCCTAATCCCGTAAAATAAATATTCCCCCACACTGCATCAAACAACTGATATTCAGAACAATTTACTGCATGAGTGAATTTACTCACCGTGATTGAAAACAGCTTTTCAGGGAAAACTCCGCGACGACAGGCTCTGAAGTTTCCACGCAATTTCCAATTTCCCATTTCCAAGCGGTTTTTAAACTGCAGCTGCTGCCCAAGTGGCAACCCACCGTGACGTCACCCACTGGTTTGTGAGCGGTGATGACGCAGGCGTGTCAGACTTTTCTGAGCTTTTCGACCAGGTCATCCTTCATAAATAAACCTACACGTTTTGTTCTCTGCTTATAATCTGTTTTCAAACGTAGAATCTGAACCTCCAATTAATGAGTAATTACCATTAATTATAACAGGTTCACTTTGTTATTCTGCAGAATTCAGATCCTGATCTCAAATCTCCTTAAATGAACCAGAAGTTAAACCAACTGTTAAAATGTTCTCCCAGACAGATGCAACACATCTGTCTATAAATTAATTAAGTCATTCATTCATTCATTCATTCATTCATTCATTCATGTACTGTAACAATACAAGACGGCAGGGATGAAACTCACCAGTTGTAGCAGGTCTGAGAAGCAGATGAACAGGCTGCAGTTGTTCAGAATTCATTTCTTTTGGAAATCTCATGTCCAGTGATGGAAGAAGATTTCAGATCCTTCAGTGAAGTAAAAATATCAAAACAACAATATTAAAAAAATACTAAAGGTTCTGCAATTAAAATACTATTTAAGTAAAAACAATCTTCATGAATATGATCAGCTGAATGTGCTGTTGTGGAGGAAAAAGTATATAAACATACAAATATTTCCCTTTGAATTTTAATTGAGTAGAATTAGAAAGTAGCATCAAATGAAGGAGTTTGTACTTCAGTACTTGAGTAAATATACTCAATTATAACCCATCAGTGCTAATGTTTAATTAAACTTTTGCCAGTTTCTTTTACCTAGAAAGAATCACGAATCATGCGATAAACAGGTTTAACTAACCATGATGGTTTGTAGAACAACACATGAGAGAGAGCAAAACAAATATGAGGAAAATGTGGAACAAGGAAAATACGGAACAAGGAAATGGAAAAAACTTTTATTTGACAGTTTATCAAACAGAAAAAACAACCCAAGACTTTTGACTGACTGGTCCACCACATACAGCCTGTGTCACACTTTTCAAGAATCATGCAGTAAAGATGTTCATTGCTGTGCAAATTTTAGTGCTCTGCCTCGCCATGTCTAGATGTGATGATCAAACTGATCAAAAGGATTAATATGTGACTCAGCCAGAGTTTACATAAAAGGCCAAGTGAGTGTGTGAGTGTGTTAGTGCATCAAGCACATGCGCTGCAAATACTCCCAACACAGACATCATTCATCACTATTTTTATCTCCCTTGGAAACACTTTTGTTATCGTCTGTGCCACTTGCAGCGCGTTTCTGTATTTGGTTATATCTTATTTGCGGCACGTTTCTTATCTTGAACTTTCATTTTATTATCCATAATGCTTATCGTTACAGGGTCACAGCACTAATATTTGCACAGCAACTGTGTGATAAAGTGTCAGATAAAAGTTTTATTCCATTTCCTTGTTCCGCATTTTCCTCATATTTGTTTTGCTCTCTCTCATGTGTTGTTCTACAAACCATCATGGTTAGTTAAACCTGTTTATCACATGATTCGTGATTCTTTCTAGGTACAAGGAACTGGGAAAAGTTTAATTAAACATTAGCACTGATGGGTTATAATTGAGTATATTTACTCAAGTACTGAAGTACAAACTCCTTCATTTGATGCTACTTTATAATTCTACTCAATTAAAATAAAAGGGAAATATTTGTATGTTTATTTACTTTTTCCTCCACAACAGCACATTCAGCTGATCATATTCATGAAGATTGTTTTTACTTAAATAGTATTTTAATTGCAGAACCTTTAGTATTTTTTAATATTGTTGTTTTGATATTTTTACTTCACTGAAGGATCTGAAATCTTCTTCCATCACTGGACATGAGATTTCCAAAAGAAATGAATTCTGAACAACTGCAGCCTGTTCATCTGCTTCTCAGATAAAAGTTTTTTCCATTTCCTTGTTCCGCATTTTCCTCGTTCCGCATTTTCCTCATATTTGTTTTGCTCTCTCTCATGTGTTGTTCTACAAACCATCATGGTTAGTTAAACCTGTTTATCACATGATTCGTGATTCTTTCTAGGTACAAGGAACTGGGAAAAGTTTAATTAAACATTAGCACTGATGTGTTATAATTGAGTATATTTACTCAAGTACTGAAGTACAAACTCCTTCATTTGATGCTACTTTATAATTCTACTCAATTAAAATTCAAAGGGAAATATTTGTACAGTCCCTGACAAAAGTCTTGTCGCTTGAGTACAAGTTGACCTTAAGTGCCCCTCAAATATATTTGTAATCAATTTTTTTTTTTTTTTTTTTTTTACAAGAAAAGGCTCATTTCAATCCCAACAGCTTTTGAAATAATGTTTTGGTGCCAAACGAAAATGCTGAAAAGCATTCTAACGTTCACAGTTCGGTAAAGCCCATTGAGTCAGTTTTTGCAAAGACAAAAGTCTTGTCGCCTTGTCATATGATGCACCCAATCTTAGATTACAGCCTCACCTGTGATCAATAATTGATCAATCAATTAGTGGGTGTGTATAAAAAGAACCCCAGCACACCAGACCTTCACATCAACTGCAACTTGACCTGTGACAACATGCCTAAGATTCACCCTGAGACCAAAGCGTTGATTATCAAGAGGCTGAAGACCAGATCCACTGCTGAGGTGGCTGACACCTTCAATGTGTCTCAGCGTCAAGTACAAAGAATAAGAAAAAGATTTGAAGAGACTGGAGATGTTTTTGACAAGCCCAGGTCCGGCAGACCCCGCAAGACAACTGCTCGGGAGGACCGTTTGTTGGGTCGAAAATCCAAGGCCAGCCCCTTTTTCCACTGCAGCAGAGCTCCACCAGGCCTGGTCACCTCAAGTCCCCGTGTCAACCACGACAGTTTGTAGAATTCTGTCTCGAAATGGCCTCCATGGTCGAATCAGTGCCCAGAAACCAACACTAAACAAAAGGCAAATAAAAAAACGTGTGGCATTTGCCAAGGCCCACAGCCTGCTAAAAGGATGGACGCTGGAAAAGTGGCAGAAGGTGGATTTCTCAGATGAATCTTCGGTTGAATTACATCACAGCCGCCGCAAATATTGCAGGAGACCTACTGGTGCCCACATGGATCCGAGATTCACCCAGAGAACAGTTATGTTTGGTGGCAGAAAAATCATGGTCTGGGGTTACATCCAGTATGGGGATGTGCGAGACATTTGCAGGGTGGAAGGCAATATCAAAAGCCTAAAATATCAAGAAGTATTAGCTACCTCTTACATTCGCAACCATAATAGGGGTCAAATTTTGCAGCAGGATGGTGCATCTCTACATCAAAGTTCCTCAAGGCGAAGAAGATCAAGGTGCTCCAGGACTGGCCAGCTCAGTCACATGAACATCATTGAGCATGTCCGGGGTAAAATGAAAGAGGAAGCATGGAAGACGAAACCAAAGAATCTTGATGAACTCTGGGAGGCATGTAAGACTGCTTTCTTTGCTATTCCTGATGACTTCATCAATAAATTGTATGAATCATTGTCTTCAGTGAAGCAAATTTATTTTAGTATATTAAATATAATTTAGGAGGGTTTTAGCTTTCATATGAGCCATTTCTAAAACCAATGGATTAATTAAAAGTCAGGTTATAAGCTGTTGTTTCTACAAAATGGATAAGTGACGAGACTTTTGTCAGGGACTGTATGTTTATTTACTTTTTCCTCCACAACAGCACATTCAGCTGATCATATTCATGAAGATTGTTTTTACTTAAATAGTATTTTAATTGCAGAACCTTTAGTATTTTTTTAATATTGTTGTTTTGATATTTTTACTTCACTGAAGGATCTGAAATCTTCTTCCATCACTGGACATGAGATTTCCAAAAGAAATGAATTCTGAACAACTGCAGCCTGTTCATCTGCTTCTCAGACCTGCTACAACTGGTGAGTTTCATCCCTGCCGTCTTGTATTGTTACAGTACATGAATGAATGAATGAATGAATGAATGACTTAATTAATTTATAGACAGATGTGTTGCATCTGTCTGGGAGAACATTTTAACAGTTGGCTTAACTTCTGGTTCATTTAAGGAGATTTGAGATCAGGATCTGAATTCTGCAGAATAACAAAGTGAACCTGTTATAATTAATGGTAATTACTCATTAATTGGAGGTTCAGATTCTACGTTTGAAAACAGATTATAAGCAGAGAACAAAACGTGTAGGTTTATTTATGAAGGATGACCTGGTCAAAAAGCTCAGAAAAGTCTGACACGCCTGCGTCATCACCGCTCACAAACCAGTGGGTGACGTCACGGTGGGTTGCCACTTGGGCAGCAGCTGCAGTTTAAAAACCGCTTGGAAATGGGAAATTGGAAATTGCGTGGAAACTTCAGAGCCTGTCGTCGCGTTTTCCCTGCAAACCCGTTTTCAATCACGGTGAGTAAATTCACTCATGCAGTAAATTTTATAATGAGAAGTTTGTTTCACTTGTCACGACAGATTGTAATACATCCTTAAGTCATTGATGGTAATAGGTGTTTTTCTTCCCGCCGTTAATACAGTCACTCTGTCTGTGTTACAGCAGTTATTGTATCATATTGCAACTTCAGAATATGTAGGCTATATGACCTCACCTTAAAATATATTCAACTGTTAATCACTCATTATGATCGAAGCAGGAACATAAGGAAATGCAATGTGTTAATGAGCTGATCTGTATGTCTGCCTTTTTTTTTTTTTTTTTTTTTTTTTTTTTTAAATGCGCATCACTGATTGTTAGGGTCTATTCTAAAAATGAAATTTAATATTCTTTATTAATATAATGGACATAATATGTTTGCAAGTACTAACAAAGACACTGTCAGACATTTTTGACCCTGGAAATTAACAATGTGCATCTTTACAGAAGCCGAGACAGGCCATACTGGTAAATATTTTCTTTATCCTGTTATCTGAACAAAGCTTGTTATCCCGAGATGATGAGATATCATCAGGGGAAAACGAGAAAATCTTGTCTTATCCCGAAATTAGAATCGAGATAACAAAGCCTGTTTTCTCATTATAATTACCTTGTTAATCAGAGAGCTGATGTGCCAAACCGGTTTGCAGATGGAAACTTTTAGTGCTGTAAATTGAAAATATCAGTTCCACGCATTGATCAATGCATCAGAGAATATTACAGTAATCAGAGTCTTTTCATACGGCTGGCGGACGCTGAACTGTTTTTAACCCTTTTGTCACCAGGATCATGAACAAGAACTCGATCAGCACCGACCAGGAGCTGCGTCAGGGGGAATACCTCACCAGTGAAGATGGCAACTCCAAAGCTGTCTTCCAGGTGGGGAAACAAATACTTATCTTGGTTTATGGTCCAATTTCAAGCGCTTCATAGTATCAAAGAACTTCCTGTTTACTGTAAGAGAGAGGGACGTCTCCTAATGAGAGTCAAAGACTTATTGTGGCTCATGATGTGAAGTGACAGGGACAGATATTTTTCGTGTGATTTTTGCAGCATAAAATTACTTACTTTTTTTCGTATTCATTTACAATTGATAAATGTAAAAAAAACAAACAAACAAACAAAACAAACAAACCTTAAAGGGGACATATTATGCTCCTTTTCAACAAGTTTGAATAAGTCTCAGAGGTCCCCAAAGCATGTATTTGAAGCTTTTTGCTAAAAAATCCACTCCGATCCTATATTTCAGCAGGCCTGTAAACCCCTCTTTTTGAGCCCTGTTCAGAACAGGCTGTTTCTGTGTCTGTAGCTTTAAATGCAATGAGCTGTGCCTGACCACGCCCCTCTCCGGAAGGGGATGCCGTTCGGGCTTCTGGCACCATGCTCTAATGTTTACGGTGACCGTGACCGGCAACCTGGCGTCGGTAGCGATTTGGTTCAACCACACGACTTTTATCCAGAATCTGACCCAGAGGGAGAGGCTGCTGAAGAAGTTCAAACTCTACAACTGCAGCAGGACGTTTCTGAATGGTTGGTAACCAATTTTGTGTATTTTGACATTACATTTTCAGTTTGTTGATGAGTGCTGGCACACAGTTACTAACATGTAGCTAGGTAGCTAATGCTAACTGTTACTGTCTCGTCATTACTGGGAGCTCTTTTGGTAAATAAGCACTATTGTGAATAGTGTAATGTAGTTATCTGTCATGCCTCCTTAGATATACTTTTACAGTCTGAAAATGTTTGTTGTATGTGGACTGCTACAGGTGTTCAATGTCAGTATTAGTCAGATATATTAATAGGTGCTGACAAAGTAAATCATTTTTCTCCATGTTTTGAGCAGAGATGCTCATCATGACATCTTCCTTTATGTAGTAAATTTATTTTGTGTTTTACAGTAAAAGCTGTAAATCAGCATAAACATGTCTGACAGCAACAGTAATCTTTAGTCAAAGACTAAACTGGGCAGTTTTCTACACTACACTGTTGTCAAGCTCCACATTATATGCAATAAGTGACATGTTATAAATTACCTCGGTTATATCTGTTATATATTTTGGACAGGTGCTCCTGTGGAAACTGTGCAACCATGCCCACAGAAGCTGAGAACATCTGCTGCTAGGAGATACCACAGGTAACATTCTCACTAGACAAACTAATCATTAATTTGTTTTGATTACATTACATTTATAATAAACCATAGAATGTCCCATTTGCAATTCACTGTAGGTTACCAGACAGCTATGGGAGATCGAGGAAGATTTACCATGTACGGTCGGCCGTCCTGGGTTGGAGCCGCTCTGCCTCACTGTGTACTCCCTCCAGAATGCCTGCAACATGTACCGCACTGACTACGGTCCTTTACAGTTGAGAGGAATACACCAGTATGTTTTGCTTCTTTGTAAAAACATAGTTTCAATCTAAATAAAAGATGTTAGGCAGTCTTGTTTTACTTCAGTGCACATAATTTTACAATGGTAATAACACACCACAAATAGAGTAACACACACTCAAATAAATTAGTTTAGCTGCTCTTTGATTTGTAAAGTTCTTCTATCAGCAGATAGTGTGCATATGATATATGAATTCAGAGGAGTCATTTCTTTAGTAACAATCAAGCATTTATTTACATCAAAAGGCTCATTTCAATCCCAACAGCTTTTGAAATAATGTTTTGGTGCCAAACGAAAATGCTGAAAAGCATTCTAACGTTCACAGTTCGGTAAAGCCCATTGAGTCAGTTTTTGCAAAGACAAAAGTCTTGTCGCCTTGTCATATGATGCACCCAATCTTAGATTACAGCCTCACCTGTGATCAATAATTGATCAATCAATTAGTGGGTGTGTATAAAAAGAACCCCAGCACACCAGACCTTCACATCAACTGCAACTTGACCTGTGACAACATGCCTAAGATTCACCCTGAGACCAAAGCGTTGATTATCAAGAGGCTGAAGACCAGATCCACTGCTGAGGTGGCTGACACCTTCAATGTGTCTCAGCGTCAAGTACAAAGAATAAGAAAAAGATTTGAAGAGACTGGAGATGTTTTTGACAAGCCCAGGTCCGGCAGACCCCGCAAGACAACTGCTCGGGAGGACCGTTTGTTGGGTCGAAAATCCAAGGCCAGCCCCTTTTTCCACTGCAGCAGAGCTCCACCAGGCCTGGTCACCTCAAGTCCCCGTGTCAACCACGACAGTTTGTAGAATTCTGTCTCGAAATGGCCTCCATGGTCGAATCAGTGCCCAGAAACCAACACTAAACAAAAGGCAAATAAAAAAAACGTGTGGCATTTGCCAAGGCCCACAGCCTGCTAAAAGGATGGACGCTGGAAAAGTGGCAGAAGGTGGATTTCTCAGATGAATCTTCGGTTGAATTACATCACAGCCACCGCAAATATTGCAGGAGACCTACTGGTGCCCACATGGATCCGAGATTCACCCAGAGAACAGTTATGTTTGGTGGCGGAAAAATCATGGTCTGGGGTTACATCCAGTATGGGGATGTGCGAGACATTTGCAGGGTGGAAGGCAATATCAAAAGCCTAAAATATCAAGAAGTATTAGCTACCTCTTAGATTCGCAACCAAATTTTGCAGCAGGATGGTGCATCTCTACATCAAAGTTCCTCAAGGCGAAGAAGATCAAGGTGCTCCAGGACTGGCCAGCTCAGTCACATGAACATCATTGAGCATGTCCGGGGTAAAATGAAAGAGGAAGCATGGAAGACGAAACCAAAGAATCTTGATGAACTCTGGGAGGCATGTAAGACTGCTTTCTTTGCTATTCCTGATGACTTCATCAATAATTTGTATGAATCATTGTCTTCAGTGAAGCAAATTTATTTTAGTATATTAAACATAATTTAGGAGGGTTTTAGCTTTCATATGAGCCATTTCTAAAACCAATGGATTAATTAAAAGTCAGGTTATAAGCTGTTGTTTCTACAAAATGGATAAGTGACGAGACTTTTGTCAGGGACTGTATGTTTATTTACTTTTTCCTCCACAACAGCACATTCAGCTGATCATATTCATGAAGATTGTTTTTACTTAAATAGTATTTTAATTGCAGAACCTTTAGTATTTTTTTAATATTGTTGTTTTGATATTTTTACTTCACTGAAGGATCTGAAATCTTCTTCCATCACTGGACATGATATTTCCAAAAGAAATGAATTCTGAACAACTGCAGCCTGTTCATCTGCTTCTCAGACCTGCTACAACTGGTGAGTTTCATCCCTGCCGTCTTGTATTGTTACAGTACATGAATGAATGAATGAATGAATGAATGAATGAATGAATGACTTAATTAATTTATAGACAGATGTGTTGCATCTGTCTGGGAGAACATTTTAACAGTTGGCTTAACTTCTGGTTCATTTAAGGAGATTTGAGATCAGGATCTGAATTCTGCAGAATAACAAAGTGAACCTGTTATAATTAATGGTAATTACTCATTAATTGGAGGTTCAGATTCTACGTTTGAAAACAGATTATAAGCAGAGAACAAAACGTGTAGGTTTATTTATGAAGGATGACCTGGTCAAAAAGCTCAGAAAAGTCTGACACGCCTGCGTCATCACCGCTCACAAACCAGTGGGTGACGTCACGGTGGGTTGCCACTTGGGCAGCAGCTGCAGTTTAAAAACCGCTTGGAAATGGGAAATTGGAAATTGCGTGGAAACTTCAGAGCCTGTCGTCGCGTTTTCCCTGCAAACCCGTTTTCAATCACGGTGAGTAAATTCACTCATGCAGTAAATTTTATAATGAGAAGTTTGTTTCACTTGTCACGACAGATTGTAATACATCCTTAAGTCATTGATGGTAATAGGTGTTTTTCTTCCCGCCGTTAATACAGTCACTCTGTCTGTGTTACAGCAGTTATTGTATCATATTGCAACTTCAGAATATGTAGGCTATATGACCTCACCTTAAAATATATTCAACTGTTAATCACTCATTATGATCGAAGCAGGAACATAAGGAAATGCAATGTGTTAATGAGCTGATCTGTATGTCTGCCTTTTTTTTTTTTTTTTTTTTTTTTTTTTTTTAAATGCGCATCACTGATTGTTAGGGTCTATTCTAAAAATGAAATTTAATATTCTTTATTAATATAATGGACATAATATGTTTGCAAGTACTAACAAAGACACTGTCAGACATTTTTGACCCTGGAAATTAACAATGTGCATCTTTACAGAAGCCGAGACAGGCCATACTGGTAAATATTTTCTTTATCCTGTTATCTGAACAAAGCTTGTTATCCCGAGATGATGAGATATCATCAGGGGAAAACGAGAAAATCTTGTCTTATCCCGAAATTAGAATCGAGATAACAAAGCCTGTTTTCTCATTATAGACTATCCCCTTGGACATATCCACTTAACTGTGTGCTTATCTAGATATTCCCTACAGGCACTGTATCTGTGAACATGATATAAACGTTAAAACGGCCGTTATAAGGCATGACTCTCAATAATAACTTTCACAGCACTAATAAACAAGCCCGGACACCTATGCTAATCAATACAGAGCCTATTTTTAGTCCGAATTTTACCTGCTTGACTTTACAGACAGCTAAAACGCCTTTAAAGTATAATACATTTAACAGGGTGGCTCTAATCAATGTCACACGGCGATACCAAGCAGAAGAATTGCATACAATCTGTACCCGGCTATACCCGGCTGCGTGTCGACGACGCTAAACGTTAGCCACGTTAGCTGCCATGCTAACAACACACGCAACAGGCTCTCGTGAACAAACAGTAAAGCAACATAAAATGGTAAAACTTACAGCTCCGAAGTTCAAAGTTGGGTCACGGACAGTCAGTACTGATCCAAGCTTTATCTTGAGACTTGTAGCAAATCCTGCGTTGTCCTGGCCCTCGTTGAGAAAGCAGTCCGAGGTGAAATGGTTAGCACACACTACAACACTTTCGGAGTTGGAGCGGGAACATTTCCATCAAAAATAAAATGAATCCACTGGGTCTTCAGATCCTCGGGCGTAGGGATTAAAAAAAGACTCCTGTGTTGGTTTGTGCAGCCAACAACAAAGCAACTACTGTGTTTCGCTCGTACCTTCGACATTGTTCTACCGAAAGCCAGTGTTCGCGAGGGAAGTAACGATACCGTCTGTAACACGGACTCAGAGGGCGGAACA
This sequence comes from Seriola aureovittata, assembly GCF_021018895.1. Classification (NCBI taxonomy): domain Eukaryota; kingdom Metazoa; phylum Chordata; class Actinopteri; order Carangiformes; family Carangidae; genus Seriola; species Seriola aureovittata. The sequence goes on from NC_079372.1 coordinate 25,080,529, forward strand.
CACACCTAGCTCGGGGAGCGTCACCCACCCGGGGGGAGGTGGCATCGCCCTTCTTGACGTCACCAGGGGCGAATCTCCAATCCGCTCGTTTGAGCACACATTTCTTGAAAGGTGGAGAAAGCAAAAGAACGAGAGGATGGACTTTTCTCATGTTTGGGGGGTCCGTAGACACGCCAGGGACACATACTACCGATAGAAAACCATGGAAAAGTGCATTTTGCATAATAGGTCCCCTTTAATAAAATTTCTAACTATAGCTAGATAACTTCTTCTCTCACAGGATGACGGCAACTTTGTCATCTATACCTGGTCCCCCATTTGGGCAACAAATACATGTGGCAAAAACCCATTTCGGATCCTTGTGCAACAGGAGAACAACCTGGTTATGTACAACGAAGAAGATCAAACTGTGTGGGCGTCTGGCACCTCCACCAGAATGAACCTGACCTTGACTAATGAAGGTCAGCTGGTTCTTGACCGTAATGGACAAACAGTTTGGAGTGCTGGAAAAAAGTAGATGTGAGATTGAAATAAAGGGCTCTTGTTTAATTACTCACTATTTGATGTGTAGTATTGTATCGAAATTCACTCTGTAGAGCGAAACTGGATATTTATGACGTTATCTGCCTGAACTCGTCAACAATAATGATTGTTCTCTTGGACTCAAAGGTCAAGGTCACTGTGACCACAAAACATGTTTTTGGACATAATTTAAGAATCTATATCTGTTAATTATGACACAATTTAACTCAAATGTCTGACAGGATATAATGATGAAGTGATGATATTTTATAACCAAATGGTCAAAGGTCAAGTTCACCGTGACATCATAATGTTCTGTGAAAGTTTTTTACGTTAAAATTTTTTTCATTTGTTTTATGTTAATAAAACTATGTAAATTACCCCAGGAAAGTTACCAAAATACAGTGATCTATAATTAATCTCATATTACTGTTAAATTACATATTTTTGTTTGTATTTATTCACGTGTATTTCATAATTTATTCTTTGTTTATTAAATTTCAAACACTTTGTGTTTCCAGAGTGAACTTGTGGTGGTCTGTACATTTCATCCCCTGGTTTGTTGCCTCGTCTCCGTCTCTTTATTCCCTCTTTCTCTTTCTTTATAGCACTTTGGGGGTTCTTTTTTTTTTTTTTTTTTTTTTTTATAAAAAGCTGAACAATAAAGTTTGCTTGCATGTAATATTGCGAACAGAAAAAAATCGAAAAGCTGTGTTTCAGCCACTGGAAGCTGCCAGAGCCTCAGGAACTGAATTTTGACTTGATTCTGTCTAAACAATATACACATAACATGCTTCAGAAACAGCTGGGACATGCATTTAATTATTTACATATATAACATACATATAGTTTACATTTTTATAAATACTATGTACAATAATCAATCCCTCCGCCTTTCCTTTTAATGTTTTCTTTTGTTGCTCTTTTTGATTTTTTGACTTGTTAAGCAGTTTCAAATATTATTTAGATTCAAAGGAACCAGAGCAATGAATTGTGGATATTCATAGGTCATTAAAAACAATTGTAAACAACTGCCATAAAATTTAAAAAAAAAAAAGAAATAAAATAGAAGAATGGTTCAAAAACAAGCATGAAAGGAACAAACCGAAATGTTAACATTATAAGAAAAAAAGAAGTTTACATGTAAATATAAACACACTGGTGATTCAGAGAACTGTGTGTAGTCATTCGTCCCGTGCTGATGAATTCCATATAAACTGTCATCTGACCATATCCAACATTTTTTTTCGTTTACAAACAGGGAGCAAACGAAGGACATAAACATTTTTTTTTTTTTAAATTTACAATTGCGTGCAACTTGTTTTGGCATTGTCAAGATAAAATAATACGTCTCAAAGAGCTGTCCTATTCCTCTTTACACCATCTGAGCGCCCCCAGCCTCTCACACTCATTCACTTACCAGGTGACGTCAATTAAGTCTGCGAGTGTTCAGGGCTCAAGCCTTAGGGGGGACATCGGGATCGGTCCAGTGTCCAGTTGGAGCCACCTAGTGGAAAGGTAAGAACATGTGACAATGACCAGGTTAGGTAACCAATAAAGTTTTCACACATATAGGTCAAGACTACAGCTTTGCCTTATTTGGGTAAGGTACAAAAATGTGTCAAAACCATACGTGACACATAGGAATACATTGGCCCCGAGTATCTTTTTAAGTTGAAATATAATGTGATATGTTAAATTTTCACAATAGAGATGTGACCCTCACCCTGACATCGTGAAGGTCATCCCCCTTTTCAACAACAACACAAAGCAGTGGATAAATAAAGATTATGTTTCCCATCAAACCCAGTCATACAGGGATAAAAATCCCAAAACTACACAATATAGACAGCAAAAATATTAATATACATTAAAATATTGAAACTTATCTGTTGTCAACAGCCAACATGAGGTTTAGAGATGTGATTTTGATCCTTCAGGAACCTTCAGGAAAAATATTCTTTCTCCAAAAATAGATCACATCCTCCTGAATCCAAGAGTTTTTAAAGGAACAGCCAGAGACGGGATGAGAGGCAGTAGTCATGTCCATTTACTGTCATTGCATACACTTTGATACAAACAGGGAAATGAAAACACAAAACTGAGCATGAACAGAGGAAAAAAAAAAAAAAAAAAAACAAACAGCAAAATTCTCTTTCCTTTACCCGAGTTATTATACAGACGCTTCTGAATCAAATAAGCAGATGCACTTTCTTTTAACATTAGATACAATTATTAGCTTTATACATCCAGCTCCACTGTTACTTAGGTTGGCACAATGAGACACAAACAGCAAAAAAGATAAAAAAATAAAATAACATAATGATGAGTCTAAATGAAGTCCTGCTTTGCTCAAATCACAATCACAGATGTTAAACAAAGGAAACTAAGACTAGAAACCTTTCAAGCCCCAAATCAGCTCAGAGTCCAGATGTTTAGCCGGCTCCCACTGAATTTTCATGTTGTGAACAGCGCGTTGGTTCAGCCTCTCATCACAGGCAGAATCTTGAAGTCAGAGATACAGATTTTTGTTTGAAAAATCATCATTAATATTCAAAGAGTTGGAATATAAGAGCAAAACAAGACATTTGCTCTATTTAAGGATAAGTCTGGTGATATTCTACAATATCAGATGTGGATTAAAAGTGTTGTCCAGTCATTTAGTATTCTTCTGTACAGCTGTCGCACTTGCGAGAGACAAACTGAAAACGATCAGAGGTCAAAATTGATGTAGCAGAGGCCAAGATATCCTGAGAGTTAGTTTTTAAAATGGGTCAAAAGTGCCTGATCCTACACTTCCCATGATGCAACAAGTCGAGTCTTTCATCAGACGCTGCCTGGTAAATACCTACGTCTTTACGTCTTTCAAACTCAATGTGGTGGAGGAAGAATTTACATCATTTACTTACGTACAAAGTGACAAAACCAGACTATGAAAAATACTATTTCACTCAAAATTTTACTTAAGTGAATGCACAAGAGTACTACAAGCAGAAAAGTATCAAAAGTAGAAGTACTCATTCTCATTATTGTGATATTATTTCTCTGGATCACGGGCAGCACTCGATTGTGAAGATGGTCCAGCTAATTTGAATTATTTCATATACAGTTTGGTGCTTTAATCTATAATAAGGTGTGACGTATTTGAAACACTAGTCACGTGTTTTGCAAGTAAAATTTTAATCTGAAAAATAATCACAAGGGGGTCCAAAAGTCTGATGGGAAAAGTTGTCTCAGACTTGTAGAGATTAGCTTAACACAGAAATACTCTACTAAAGTACTAGTACTCTGAAAAAACTGTACTTGAGTAAATGCACAAAGCATTTTTTCTGATATAAATTTGTTGACACCAATCCTGAGCCAAGACACCCGAGTAAAATCGAAGCTCTGCCAGACCCACAGAAGACATTTTTAGGGCTGCAACTAAGTATTATTGTCATCATCAATTAATCAACAGGTTATTATTGATAAATTGATCCAAAAAATTTCCCTGAGCTTAATGTGACATCTTCAAATTTCTTGTTTTGTTCAACCAAAAGACCAAAGAAGTGAAAAATGACTGAAACTTTTAATCAGTTATTGAGTTGATTGATTATAATCATTTCAGCTCTTCACATTACACAACTGCATTTATTAAACTAAAAATCAATGAAAATAGTCCCCAACAAAGTCACAATTTCCTGCTGTTTGTTTGAAAACTACAGTGAGCAGCTGGTTGGAGTAAGGAGATGAACTGAAAGATTGTTGGTTGTGTTTTTACATAAAATATTTTGAGAGACGATAATAAAATGATGATAACACCAGTTTTATCCTTAAAGATGAATCGAAATTCTTCAGTGAAGAGGAGCTTTACCAACGATGTCTTATTCTTTACTGAGCTTTATCTTTGATTTAAAAGGACTCAACATTTATTATTTTCACGATAGTGCTCATATCATGATACAGACTTCCCTTTCAGTGTTTATTCTGGCTGAGAAACAGCTTTTTCTGAGCTATTGGGAAATACACAATCACATTATTTTCCTTTTTTAACATCAGACCTGCAGTTGGTTTGGAGCTTTTGCGTCTGGAGCTGAGCGCTTGGTGTCCGGGCCACATGAAGCTGAACACACTTTCCCTGTTTTCACCAGGCTGACAAGAAACAAGAAGAGCCTGCAACTAAAAAAAGAAAAAAAGGAAAGGAACATACAAGCGCGCAGCCACACAAACAGAAATACTCAACAAAACCTACGTCAAAAATCAGTCGAAAACAAAAGCGAAAAAAAAAACAAAAACAAATCAAATCTACATACCTTTTAAAAAAATTACAATCGAAATTAAAACTAGTAGAAATGTTGAGCATTCTCAAATTTAGCTAATCATCAGTGTACATAACAGTACTATGGCATCGAGCGAGGGGAGGTGACGTTTTATTAACTACAGGTAGCACTTCACATGAGCCTTATTCCAGTGTAGAAACCCGTCCTTTAACCACAGGGAAACCACTGAACTGTACAGGTACTGCATCTAGACTTTTACTGAGCACTTACATGTTGGATATTGCTGTGTATAATTGGCTAAAACACTAGGATAAAAACCAGATGAAGTGTTACCCAGTTCCACCTCTTCCACAGCAGGACGGTCTTATCCAAAAACAAACCTCTAGCTTCCAACTCTCACACACACACACACACACACACACACACACTAACACACACACACACACACACACACACACACACACACACACACACACACACACACACACACACACAATGGCATTGTTTTATTAACAGCAGCAACTATGTCGACTTCTGGAAAACGTTTATTCCTGCAGACTGATGTCCTTATTGACCCAGAGATGTAAAACTAACCAGACAGATTGTTGAGTCACTTCCTGCTGCAGATGATTCTTTCAGTATAAAAGCAGTGACGTCACTTTAAATACAGGATTCAGATCCTCATCGGGAGGCTAGAGGTTGTTTGCTGGACAAGACCAAGTTTGTGGAATTTCTCCTCCTCTTCTTCTTCTTCTTCTTTTTCATCTTCCCTGGTCGGGTTTGTGGCCGCCGGTGTGCGGCTGCGGCCGGAGCCTCCCTGCGGGGATCCTGGAGGCCGTCACACACTTGTGCAGCATCTGTTGTGGAAGAGCTGCTCCACGACCGAGGAGTCGGCCAGCGTGGAGATGTCGCCCAGGTCCCGTTCGTTACAGGCGATTTTGCGGAGCACCCGTCGCATGATCTTACCTGCAGAGAGAGAGAGAGAGACAGTGGAGGTCGGAGGAGATGAGGAAAACATGGGAGTGATTAAAAAACAAACAAACAAACAAACAAAAATCAAGGAAGGAAGAGAGTGAAAGCTAATTTTAAGAGTTTTAAGGAGCCACTTACCATCGTGTTTTCTCCTGTCTCCACAAGTTAACAAAAAGCATTCAAAGAGGCTGCTTTGTCGTTGAATGGTTGAATTACCCTACATGGCACGCCACTTCCGTATTTGTCATAACAGCAACGACAGCGTTTTGAAAGTGGAGCGTATCAAGCTTGTCCCATCAGAGGAGGTGATCGTCTCAATAAATTACTTCAGAGAGAAACTTATTGGATTTTTAAATTTGAGGCTTTGGTGTATCCAGGTCTTAATGAGGAAATCGATTTCAGACCTTTCTTGTAAAATGGCTGATACTTATTATAGGGTTTTTTTTTTACCTTTTTTGTTAGATATCTTATTTCCTATCTACATATCTTATATCTCCTATTTCCCTTTCTATTTTTTGTGAAGAATTGTAACTTGGCTGAACTGACCCTTTAAAACAAAAATGAAACTAGGATTAATTGCAACTTTAATAACTTTGTCAGTGCTGTGAGTCAGGCAGGTTTGGCTCTTTTGTTTTTCTCTGTCAATCTAATCTTGTTCTCCTGAAAGACTCACCTGACAAGTAAAATGAAAACCTGCATTTATTCTCCCTCCTCCATTGAACATTTGAATTTACTGTAAATTTACCAGATCGGGTTTTGGGGAGTCCTGGAGCGTTCTGGATGAAGTCCGGTGTAGCGATGGCCCCGATCTTCTCCCTTACTGTTAACACCAAACACAAACCATATGAGACTCTGACCTCCACCGCACATTGTCACTGAAAACCAGGTTTCATTACACACATTATGCATCTCAGACACAACAACAAACACATCAGCAAAAACTGCTTGAAACATTTTTCTTTGCACATTTGAATAATATATTTTACATCTGTGCAGTGGGATTAAGGTTTGGTTGGTTGTTTAAATCTGGTATCGGGGGTTGAGCAGATACTTGTAGTGTCCCATGATGATCTAAAAGCCCGTTCTGAAACTTCTCAGGTGACGCTGGATGAGACCCTAAGAGCTGCGTTTACCCACCTTGTTTTTTGAGCTCGGCCTCCAGCGTGCGGTTGTACGTCACTCCGTCGGTGAGAGTTACGAAGCAGTAGAGGCTTTCTCCTTTGACGGGATGTGGTCTTCCCACCACAGCAGCCTCGGCGACAGCCTCATGCTCAGCCAGAGCCGACTCCACCTCCGCTGTACTCAGCAAGTGACCTGGAGGGAAGAGAGAGCGAGAAGAACAGATGCTTACATGTCATTGTGGAGAATGTTTCCCCACATTATAGAGATTCATTTTATTATGATCGACTACCGACAGTCATCTGCTGAATTCAAAACTAAAAACTCTGTGTCCTGTTACAGCGTCTGAGCACAGCTGAGCAGTCTTACCCGAGACATTCAGCATGTCGTCTATCCTCCCTGTGATCCAGTAGTAGCCGTCCTTGTCTCTGCGGCAACCTGGATGATAAAAACCTCATCAAGATTCAAAAGTATTTTCAGCAAGAAGACACTGCCATGACACCCGACGGGTGAGCGGGTAAGCGAGTGAAAGAACAAAAAGTGACTGAAATGCAAGTCGGATTTTAGATGCAAGTCCTCCTCCACACATGACGCTTACCATCCCCCATAAAGAACCTTAAATACTACTCACATCTCTTTTGCTGAGTCGTATAAATACTCAGGACTTTATACTGTCATTTCAGATACAGTAAAAATCAAACATACAGTAGTTCCTGTGTAGAATTAAAGACTGTCTGTCCCTTTAAAACCAAAAACACTTCTTCAGTCAGCTTTAACTTGATAACGGAGACATTCTCTACCGTCCTGACCTCAGCAGCTAAATCCTGTACCTTATACTTTATCACTAACTCATCAGTCACTCATCGTCTGTACAGGAAGGCTGGAAGAATTTCCCTACCGACAAGAAGAAATCAGTTGTGAAGTTCTACAGTTAAAGCTTCCAGACTCTCATGTGACAGTAAACCTCAGCAGAACTCGTTTAAGGAAGGATGCACCTTTTAAAACTAGAATCCTTCATGCCCCTTGGAGGTTTTAAAACGTCTCCTGCTTTATTTGAAGTGTTAATCCATAAGAAGATATAATTGTGGTTCTAAGAACCAAAAACCATCTCAATGTAGTTTTACATTTCCTCTCTCAGACTTCTCTCTGGAGCTCTAATAACAACAGATCAGTGAGCCAATCAGAAGAGAGCATGACTTCAGGTAAACACTCGGCGTGGCTGAGAGCACTGACCGATTTGTTGTGACAACATAAAGTTACAGAAGTTCTGACGGCTCGTTTTAAGGCTCAGTGTCTGAATACAGGCTGTGTGCATTTCTCTGTGGACTGAGGCTTTGATACTTTCACAGTATTAATATAGAACCTGGACCTGCTTTATAACCAAAGTACACATGAACATCTACTTTCATATGGGACCTTTAAATAATAAACAATGTGAATTAACATCTGTCCTCATCAGTGTGCAGTATCTCTGTGTTACTAGATTCTGAAACGTCCTGTCCTCCGCTCTCACCGTCTCCTGTGACGTAGTATCCAGGAAACTTCTTGAAGTAGGTGGTCTCGAACCTCTGGTGGTTTCCGTACACGGTTCTCATCACACCGGGCCACGGCTGTTTAAACACCTGTTTGAGGACAGAGGCAGAGACACGAGGACCAGGTCAAAGATGCACAGAGAGGTGTTTGAGTTAAAACACAAGTCGCGATAAACGGTGATCCTGACCAGGTATCCTTCACTCGGCCCCTCCAGCTCCTCTCCGGACTCGTTGAGGATGGCCGGCACCACTCCAAAGAACGGGAACGTCTGGAGGACAGAGATAATTATTTCTTTATTAAGGCACTGAGATTAGGTTTCCAACAGTCTCATGGAGGGAAATTTCCTCAGGATATTCAACTGTTTGTAAACCTTTGGCACTTTAAGGTACATTTTGTTTTTAGTTGGTTTTCTTCATAATTATTTATTATGGTTCGTGTATTTCTTTCATTTCTAATGTTTAGATTATTCATCGGTTGAATTACAAACTCTCTTGGCATCATTTACATCAGTGGTACTTTGTCTATTTTAGCTAAAAACATTTGTAATAAAGTTAAATCAACTCAACGTGCTGCTGCTGCCGCTGCTGTTGTGTAAGAATTAAAATCAAATCAAAAGCCAAAAGAACATTTAAAGCCACTAAAAAAATCTTTCAACTTTTTCTTTCACTACTAAAGTATAAATTACAATCATAGCAAGAAAAAACAGGGCATCTTTAAAACTTTAATACTTCTACATAACCTTAAAGTTTGCTCCACTTGTAGAGAAAAAGAGCAGGAACAATAAAAACACACTTCAATAAAATACACCCCCCCACCCCAAAGAGAATCATGTACTAACTGTCCTATATTATTCAAGTCAGCCATTTAAGCTCATTCATTTATTGAATTGCACTCTAAGTAGCTCTAAATAAATATCATGTGTGTTTTGTTATTTACTCACAGCAGATCCAGGTTTCATGGGCGTGGCTGCAGGTAGAGGAGTTAACACATGTCCACCCTGAAAGACACACGGTGTGAGTACACTGTCTCTCCACCAGGGGGAATCACAGCCCACAGTCTGTTATCACTGCCTCTGAGTGATGTAGCTAAAAAAAAAACGGCCACTGGAGGATAAACATTATTCAATCTCATCAAAAGATTAACTCTTGTCTTATAAGAATTCACAGACATCAGTGTTAAGACCACAGGAAGCTCCTCAGTGGACTGTGTAATAATCATAACTCACAGTCTCTGTCTGCCAGAAGGTGTCGACAATGGGACACCTCCTCTCTCCCACCACGGTGTAGTACCACTGCCAGGCCTCGGGGTTGATGGGCTCCCCCACCGTCCCCAAAACCTTCAGAGACTCTCGCTTGTACCTGTAGACAGAGACAGAGCGACAGGCAGGTGAGGGGAGGGGAGGGGTAAAATTAAGTTTGTGAGTAACAGTGTCTCCTTGTACGGACCAATAAGGTGAAGCTGGGAGTAAATAATTTGTTTGAGAGCATCTCACTCCTGTTAAATGACCAAAAGTGTTTTTACATTAGTCTGAGCTGGAAAATATTTTTTTATTATTAGAGGAGTGAATTAAAGAAATCAATAATATTTTAAATGCTGATGATTAAATAAATGACAAAAACGGGTTAAAGTCCCAGGTATGAGTCTGTGTTGTGGATCCATATCTTATATATCTTATCTCAGAAAACATGAATTATAACTAATATTAGCTGACACCAAAAATAAAGAACAACCTTTTTTAAACACTAATTTATAATTTGTTGGAAACACAAATACACAAGTACATGAACAGGATCGCTACAAAGAGACAAAGAGACAGGACTCACTTCTGCACCGGCTCGCTGCCGTACTTCATCAGCAGTCGGATGGCGGTCGGAGCCGTGTAGAACTTGGTCACATGATATTTGTCCACAATCTCCCACATGCGGCTCACGTCTGGGTAGGTAGGCAGGCCCTCAAACTAAAACACACACACACACACACACACACACACACACACACACACACACACACACACACACACACACACACACACACACACACACTTTAAAATGAGCAAATACACACACTGCTAAAGCTAAATTAAAACAATTCATTAATGAGAATTATTGCCAGTTCATTTTCTGTCAGCTGACTAATCAATAAACCAAATATTTGTTTCAGCTCTGATTAAAACAAACACAAAAAGAAAAACAGATATTTATTTTTTTATTTTTTTTATTTTTTAACAGATTTTGGTGGAAAAAAAGAAAAAAAGCAGATCAGCCATTTTCACCTGAAATCTAAATTCCAGTGCGTCACAGACTTTTCAGTCTTTGATTGTTTTTTGTTCCAAATTTGACATAAATTTTGTAAAATTTACAATTATTATATTGTTATTTTGATATTAAATACTAATATTAAACCAATTTCATCGTCATAATTTAATATTAGCGATTCCTCACATGTAATATATAACAAAAACTGAAACAGTGTCAATGTCAAATTTCCTTTGTTATTCATGCTAATTAAAATTCTTCTACCAAACTTCATGCTGCTGAGGAGTTTATCGGTCACAGTCACAATAGAGCGACCATCAGCCAAGTTTGGTTGAAGTTCATAAAAACAGGAAGTTGACTAATCCCACAGTCCCTCACCAGAACACTGGTGGCCCCGTTAGCCAGGGGGCCATAAGTGATGTAGGAGTGTCCGGTGATCCAGCCGATGTCTGCCGTGCACCAGTAGATGTCATCGGGCTGGTGGTCAAACACCAGTTTGAAGGTGGTGGCGGTGTAGAGCATGTAGCCGCTGACCGTGTGAAGGACTCCCTGCAGACGAGAGGAGAGGACGGGGGGGGGGGGGGGGGGGGGGGTGTAAATGTTCATGTAGGTAGTTGTTCAATTCATGTCATAATCCCCAGTTAAAAAATGTAAAAAGGCAAAAAGATTAAAACTATATTTCATGACATAACACCTGACTGCCTTGACAAAAAATGTAACCAGAGTGCGAACCAGCAAAGTCATACAACACCCACAAGTGAAATGTTTGACTTTTCTGAAGTCAGTGTGGTGTTCAAGCTCCGGAAGCAACTACTTCTTATATTTTGCCAGCAATTTAGATTTTTGACAACATAAAAAAGTAGTTTGGCAGCCAAACATGACATATATGATACGAGTCAAGATTTCAGTTGAATGATCATTTTTGCATTGTCAATGGAAAAAAAAAAGAAAACGATGATGTTATGTCGACAGAGTTCGCTACGACAAACATTATCTAAAGGCACTTCACAAGGTAAGGTCAAGACCATACATTATTATAGAGAGAAATCAATAAGCAGCACTTGGCGACAGCACACTCAGGGTGGGTGTACCAAACAAACGTGCTCCTTTACGTCTGGAGTTTATGATTTATAGCCTGAGGCGTCTGTTGCACCACAACGCTTCATTTATGGTCTGTCGTGACGCATTTTACCTTTATCAAAAAAAAAAAAATGCAGCTCCTGTGATTTGGACATTGCACTCGGAAATTGTGATTTCGATTATATTTACACGACAGATGATGCAGACATTTTCCATTCAGATACATTAACCGTGCAGAAACCCTGACTGAAATTTTATCTTTGTGTCTATGTGTGTGTTCGCTCTACCTTCGGTTTGCCGGTCGAGCCGCTCGTGTAGAGGATGAAGATCGGATCCTCAGACTCGCACCACTCTGGCTCACACTCGTCTGAAGCTTCCCGCACCAGACTGTGCCAACACAAGTCCACCTTGGGGTTCCACGGGACCTGGTGTGAAATAAAAAAAAAACACACACACACACAAACACAAAAGAGACACAAACATGGACATGAGAAAACACATAGACACAAACACATAGGACGAGTGAACATGCAGAGTTTTCAATAAAATCCCTGACAATCAGACACGCAACATTCATACTAACGAATGTCTCTACAATCTAACACACAAAACAAACAGGTGAAAGAAAGTGAGTTTAACAAACAACATGCCTCGTTAACTAACCGGGAGAGAGTGCAGACAGAAAACCGAGTGAAGGCCGTAGAGTTACAGTGAATAAAGCGGAAAAGAGCTGGAGGAAAAGTTACAACCCTGAAATGTGTTGTAACTTATTCTGTGTGTGTCAATCAGAGCTGGGTCACTCACCATCTGATCTAAACTTAGACTGAAACAAACTACAAATCTGCTTAACTTTATATTCCCGTGAGAAAATGGGAACTATTGTGTCCGTGTGTGTGTGTGTGTGTGTGTGTGTGTGTGTGTGTGTGTGTGTGTGTGTGTGTGTGTGTGTGTGTGAGAGAGAGAGAGAGAGAGAGAGAGAGAGAATAAGTGGTGGCTTCAGGACTTTGTTGTGTTGTAGATGGATCTCTCATTTACAGAGGTACTCAGACTCTTTGCTGTGGTCAGCTGCTTCCTGTTTTCTTTAATTATCCTTGAGATGAGTCTAGAACTTGACTGGAGTCCAGCTGTGTCAAACTGAATTGATTATTTAGTTTATTTATTCATTTAATAAGGACGATGTAAGTTGACCTAATTCCAATGCAAAGCATGACATTGATTTTTTTCACAGAGAAATTATAGCTCTTGCTAATTTTCAACTCTTGTCCCTAGTTGGATCTTTACATGTGCAGTGTAATTAAATTAATTGAACAGAGTTTACAAAGACACACACTTGTGTATATAAGTTCACACAATTCACACCTGTCAGGACAAAAACCAGGAAGTCAGAGGAACTCTCTGTAGAGCTCTGTGATAAAACTGTGGTGAGACACAGATCAGGGTATAAAACCACATTAAAAAAAATTGCGTTCTGTTTTGGAGGGTGTAAAATCTTGTTTCTAAAATGTGGATAACTTATATGACTATCCATTTTTGAATCTAGGGGTTTGAGGATAGAAGGAACTGCATTCCTATAAATCACATCGCCATAATTTAACACTGACAGGGACACTGCTTCAGTGACTCTTTTTCTGTGGCGCAGAGTGAAATTGGCTCCATAGTCTCCCCTTCCAATTACTTAGAGTGGTCCAGTTTGCCTGCGTTTGCCTTTATGTGCCAGAAACAATCAATCAGCCGGTCTGAGAAAAGCAAGAGAGCTCCGTTCAAACAGTAAACTGACCCAGGTCTGATGTCCACCCAGCATCTTTCACACAGAAACATCTGCTTTAATGTTGCTCTCTTAAAGAGGAATTCATACAGATGTGACCAGCGAACGTCACCTTAAAGATGACATCATACCGACAGAGCCTTGTGTTTTCAATCACGACCAACATGATTCCTGTTGGCATGTTCGGATTTTTCTAAATAACTGAGCATATAAAGCTACTGTGATTTTCTTTGTTTGGGGTAATTTGAATCTTTATGAGCTGAACCTTATTGTGCACAAGGAGAGAAAATCATAACAGTTTGAAGCTGTTAAAGGGGGAAAAGGACGGAGGACTACTACACCGACACCAAGACGTAGTTTCAACCAGATAAGATATGAAGCAACGCTGAGAAGAGAAAACACAGGGCTCTGTCTCTGGTCCGTGAGACAAAGTCTTTATTAATGTACAACCATGTCACTGAGAAGGAGTCAGGGTCTGTTTGAAACTGCATCTGAGTAAAACATACAGTTTTTAAAAGATGAGCTGAAAGTGCTGTTATTGAATAATATATATACTATCAAGGACAAATTTCAGTATTTGTCTTGTTAGATTTTAATTACATTTAACCTACAATAATGTATAAAAACAAAATATAAAATATACAAAAAACAATACCACGATATGATCAATTCATTACAATACGATTCTACTTTAAGTTGAAATGATAAATAAAAAATAAATGAGATAATAATATTGAATCATATAAATTCCCTTTATCCTCAGGAGTATTTTATTATTGTCTGAATGAATCCATGTGGACAGTAATCTGAGTTTAAAGGTCCCATATAGTATAAAGGTAGATGTCCATGTCTTCTTTGATTATAAAGCAGGTCTAGGTTCTATATTAATACTGTGAAAGTATCAAATAGCTCAGTCGACAGAGAAACGCACACAGCCTGTATTCAGAAACTGAGCCTTAAAACGAGCCGTCAGGACTTCTGTAACTTTATGATGTCACAACAAAGCAGTCTCTAAGCCACGCCCCAAGACCCACCCACCTGGACCCACCATCCAATCTTGCAGGATTGAGTTTCTCTGCGTGTTTACCTGAACTCTGTTATATTTTTTATTAGATCACTCAGAAAACAGTCAGCCAATCAGAAGAGAGGCTCAGACTGTCTCTTCTGATTGGCTCACTGACCTTTTGTTACTACAGCTCCAGGGAGAAACATGAGAGAGGAGATGTAAAACTACATTGAGCTGGTTTTTGGTTCTTAAAACCACAAACATATTTTCTCATGGATCAACACTTCAAATAAAACACAGGAAAAATTTAAAATATTGTATTTTTAAGTCTTTAAATGTTATGACAGTTAATTCATGCTCTTAATTTAACATATCATATATTTTTCCTCCTCCTCTCTTGTAGAGTCAGCTTATAGTTTGATGCAGGAGAGTGAGAAGACGTTTATGAAACACCTCAGATTGAGTTTTTATCCACAGTGTCAAAGTTTTTATAGGGAAACAGTCATGTTATCCTGTTGTACTGACATAAAATTTACAATAATAATCTAATTTTTAGCAGGTAATTAGCACCTACTAACCAACCGCTAACCCTAACCCAAAATACCAACTCCAGTCCTGTCTGCAGAGAACTGGGGTCTTCAGAAAGTTTTTAAATCTGTATTTATTTAAACCACAGCAACAGAGCCCTGATTCTTTCTGACTTGTGGTCTGTCAGTGAAAGAGAGAAATGTTACAGCTGTTATGTTAGCGACAGAAAAACACAACACACTTCAGAGGCAGCCGCACGTTTAGGGCCGCGTGCAAAAGCTACAGACGCTCAACTCTGCCGACAATGTGTGGCCGAAGGTGTACGACAAAACAGAACGTGTGTTCACAACAGATACAAAAAGAGAAAACAGTGTTAATGCAACTCCACGCTCACACAGAATTTACATTTTATTCCCGTGAGTTCGGACACTCTCACATTTCTAATGCTGTCTCTGTATTTTATATCTATTTATTCAGCTCTTAATTATGATTCTATTGCAGATTG
Source organism: Seriola aureovittata (assembly GCF_021018895.1). Taxonomy (NCBI): domain Eukaryota; kingdom Metazoa; phylum Chordata; class Actinopteri; order Carangiformes; family Carangidae; genus Seriola; species Seriola aureovittata. The sequence continues at coordinate 25,096,073 of NC_079372.1, forward strand.
TAGCACAAAATCTCACAAATCAGCCAATTTAAAATATAATTTAATTCCTTAGTGAGTTCATTTAATTGTGTCCGTTTAATTTTCAACAGCTGATTTTAATGTCAGCAGATACTCTAATAGACAATATGCCCACTATTAAATTTAAGTTAATATGTTTCTAAATTAGGGAAAATAAGTTTTCATGTTCAAAAGTGTCATTTGAACCGTCAATAATCACAGGAATAAAAATCTACTGTTCCTCGGTAAAAACAATAAATCAGCAATAAACACAGCAAAATTGATCCCTCTAACACAATTAACTTCAGTTTGGATTAAAGTTTATTCTTTTTACCGTGTTCACAGCAGTAAAATGTAAATTCTGCTCGTGGGTGAAATCCCCCTTTAAAAAAGGCAAAACAAAGGTGTTATGGGGGGTTTAGTGGAGGGAGGAGGGAATGAAAATACCTGCGGAACAGGGCGTGTTTTCTTTACTCTCCCTGTCTGTTTCTCCTGCTGGACCGGAGGGAAGAAAGGAGGAAGAGGAGGAGGAGGAGGAAGGAGAAGTTAAGGAGGGAGAGGGGTTATTTTAACTGAAGAACACAAAAAAAAACAAAAAAAAAAAAACAACAGGATGCACAATGTCAAATCAAGCTGAGAGAGAAGTTTTAGGAGATTGATTATGTAAGAAAAAAAAAATGTTGATTGTACGGGGCCAGTTTCACAGAAAAAGATCCAAAGTGTTTCTGAGTTTGAAAACAAATCAAACAAACAGCTGAGGAAGAGTCAGGAAGAATCTCAGCCTGAAGTCAGAGGCATCTACTTCTACACTAACCCATACAATTATATTGCACGGAGAATCCTGATTTTACTGTATATTTGTCTTCTTGTCAATAAATCCCATGAACAGACCCAAACCACCGGTGTGATAGTTTGTCTCTCGAAAACTGCTTCAGATTAATCAGCGTCGTTCACACGCTGGTAAAACTGACCCCCTCGTGTTTCACCTGACAAACATGCGAGGAGCAAAGCGATGATGTTTCCTTGGGGAAAATGTGAACTTAAATTAACTTAACGAATAGAGGATAGACTATGATGGGACTTTGATGGATGACAGGTTAAACTAATGTTTTAACAACAGGCTGCAGTTACCCCCCTCCCTCCCCCCTGGGCCTGGACTGGGGTAAAACGTCCCAGTTTGGGTTTGTTGTTTGTGGTTTACCTGCAGATCGGGACATGGTCGTTTGGCTGGAGGAGACTGAGAGCCCAGAGAAGTCTCTTCTGCTCCTTTGGACAAATGCTTCAGCATTATACACTTCTCGACCGGGAAACCCCTGCACAGACAAGAGACGTGGTGGTGATCACAATCTGCAGGTTTCTCTCTGGTCTCTGGTTTCTAGAGCTCTGCAATGGCATTTTTTCAAGTAGTTAACTATTCAGTTTAAAGAAGTATTACTGAAGTGAGGAGATGCACCAGAATGCTGCCAAGTTTGAAGGATCTATCTGGATCCAGACATGTTTACCTGTTTTGCAGGAGGGAACCGAAGTGGTGGTCATGCACAGATCCATGTGTGGAGAGTTTATTGCAGTGAGTTCAAAGAGGTCGCACTGTTCACGCCTCATCAACATTAAGACAGTGAAATCGTAATGTTTCATTAGTGAAATAAAACTAAATTTGTTTGTTTGTAATAAAACCAAAACATTTCACTTGTGATGTTTAATTAGTTGTTGATTACATATAATTATTTTCTCTATATTTCAGATGATTTGCCCTTTGAACTCTTCTTTTTCACTTCATTTTGTGTGTTTCTTATTGTCTTTGCATTTCTTGAAAGCATGTTGTATTTATTAGTTTGGTATAATTTCTTTGTTCTATCTATAAACTCAGATAAACTTTGTGCTTTCCCGACCTCTCCTCTCTAGTCTCTTTTTTTTCTATTATCTGGTTGTTTATGTAAAAACTAAAGCTCAACTAAACATGTTTTCTTCTGATTAATATCATATTTAACATATTGTTAATCATACATTTAGTGTTGATACATATTCTTGCTGTAACCTTATTTTTAGACTCAGCTCTCTAGGGGAACTGTTGCTGAAGTAAATTATAAAACCAAATTTGGGTTAAAAACTTTGTGGTAATGGTAACTTGGTTCACTGATGGTGAAGTGTCTGTGTGTGACCCTGCATTTCTGCTGCTGTATGTATAAACTTTGTGTGTGTGTGTGTGTGTGTGTGTGTACAGCTTACTTGTCCCTGCATTTCTGCAGTGCTTCGTCAGCTAAGAGCTTCAGGTTGATCAGCTTATCTCCTCGATAGAAACCGTCTGAACGAGTGAGAGATAAAAACAGATGAACAAAGAAACAGACTAAGAGAGACAGAGGGCGAAAGTAAAGAAGCTAAATTTAAGCTGCAGTCGTCAACAGAAGGTCTGAGAAATAATAATGCAGGACGTAGCATGGCTAGCAGGCTAACCATTAATGAAAGTGATTCTTTTATAAAACATTTTCATCTTAAATTAAGTGTTATGTGTTTTTTTTATACATCAGTCATAAAACAACCTTCACATGATGCCACAGATATGTTTAAAGTCACTGGTCGCTGTGATCATTCCACCGGTTCGTACTGACGCTGGAGAAATCCCTAAGCTTCATATTAGCTCCAGCTGAACCTCAGGGTCCATTTATGAAGAGCATGAAGACTGCGGATTTTGTCCCCCATCTTAGACAGTGTAGTTGTGCTATAAAGATATCGCTTCATGTCCATTTGTCATGTGATTGAGTTAAAATGGGCCTATTCTTTAACAATCTATGTCTGTCCTTACAGTTACTTCCAGCCATGTTGCATCCCTCCTTTATAGGTTTAATTTTTTTTAAAAACAAGGCAATAATCAGAGTTCAATCTCAACCTCTCTCACAAACTGGGTGGACAATTGTGCAAAAGCATCTCTGCCCTTTGCTGAAATGAGCAAGAGGTAAATTTCTGTCTGTCTGAGGCATCAGAGACAGATTAATATACCTTAATGTGTGTGTTTGGTCTCCACCAGCTCCTGAGGGAAATATCTGGCTCTTTAGCTGCTAAATGCTCCACTATGTTCCCCAGCTGCTGTCTGACTGTCTGTCTGCTGGTTGCTGCAGAGCAGGTGATGGACAGTGACTTCTTCCAGCTGTAAAACTCTCCGTAGCTTCATCACTTAGAGCGACTCCCTTCACTTTGTCATTTGAATCAGCGTTAGTGTAAAATATCAGTGATGAAGGAAGCTCACACTTCTTACCTCTTCAGCTCGCGTAAGAGTGTCAGTTAAATTTCTACAGAACAAAAGTTATTATTCATGGCTATCAAGTCTGTGGATGTGAAGCTCCAGTTTACAGCAGCGCCTCAACTCCTGAGAGATAGTTTTACAAAACTTTATCTACAGTAGTAAAACTGAATGAGATCCAGCAGACATTTTCTGTATTCATACTTTTTTACAAGGTAATAAAACTCTGAGTGCTCTGTCTGTTAGGATAAAAAGACCCTGAGCTAAAGACTCTATGATCCGCTTACAGGACTTCTATGAATGAGAAAAATGTGTGTGTGTGGGTTCCAACCACAGGCCATTAACCCAGTGGATTAACAGGTTTATATCCCCAGACTCTAATCCAGATAATAAGACTTTGATTACTGGTCACAACTCAGCACCTCATCTCAGCCTGCAGCTCCTTCGGTTGCTTGTTTCAACCACTGAGCTCGACTCACTGAGACGCCGTGAGCGCCCTGTAACAGCTGAGCTGCGTCTACTGAGAGCCACTAGTTCTGCCGAGGTGCCTTCATGCAAGACACTGACCCTCTTCCTGCTTAGTCATTGGTTCTTCAAATAACAATAAAAACAGAATTATGGGTTATTTAAATGATAAAGCCGGTGTTATATTAACCTGCTGTGTTACTCAGTGTGACAGTGTGGCTCTTACTATTGAATGGGTCTTGTTGGTTTAAGCAATAAAACTAAAAATGAAACTGTATTTTACAAAAGAGCTAAAACAAGACTAGGTCAAAACCTAATATATGTCTGGATTACTTGCACATTTCTCACATATTCTTGTATTCTTTCTTTCCTCATGCGTGAAAACCTACTGGTCAAGAAACCTGATTCTCATACAAAAACCTACAGAAAGAAAACTCAAGGCAGAAAAAAGTCTGCAGAGCACTGCTTGCTGCTGCTTGTTAAGCTAATTGCTAATTGCTGTGAAGGCTGAATGGTCAGAGAACAACATTCAGAGAGAGTATGAAAAGGGGGGACATACCTTCCTCATCCACCCCTGTGGATTTTACCTCTTTGCAACAATCACTAGACACAAAACTTCTAAACACTTAAGAATCAATGTAAATGCAGCTTTTCCCATTAGTTAATTTAATGCTAATGAGATGTTTCCAGAGCTGTATTGGATTACGGGACCATCAACGCTGATTTAAAAAGAAGAATGGTATCATTAAGTGTGTGTATGTGTGTGGATTTTATTTTTTTTATGTGAAACTGACCGGCTGTGACGATCAGTGAACACTGGGAGTCCATGATCCTCTCACACAGAGACTCAGAAGAAAAACCTGCAAACTGGAAACAGCAGAACAAACGGTGTTAACATCTCAAACATCGTCATGTCACTCACAAACACACACTTCCTGTAATACACCACACACTCCTGACTCACCACTATGGAGTGAACAGCTCCGATTCGGACGCAGGCCAACATGGCTACCACCAGTTCGACCACCATGGGCATGTAAATGGACACACGGTCGCCCTTCTTCACGCCTATAGACGAGGTCAGACAGGAGCGGGATGGAGACAAAAACAGATTGTAAATGATATATCAATAGTATGGATTTAATCAGGTCGGTATCAGTGTATCAGATCAATGCACCCACAGATCCAGGTGTGTGTCAGGTGGTCATGACCTACCCTGAGACTTCAGCACGTTGGCAAATTGACAGACCCTCTGCAGCAGCTCTCTGTAGGTCACCGTCAGCTCGTCACCAGGTTCATTGCCTTCCCTGAAATACACACCCAATGAATGAAGAGTTAATTACAGTCTAGATGTCATCAGGAAGATATGGGGCCCATATAATACCTTATATTTTATGTGAGAATCTTCTATGTGTGTTTGTATAACAAAAAAAGCAATAAAGAGGTTTAATCACAAAAAAAACATTTGTCAAACAAAGAAATAAACAATATAACATGATTATTAAAAATATAACGGGTAAGTCTTTACACCACTGTATCTGTTTTTCCCCAAATTCACAAAACACTGGGCTCAAAGATAGATTATGAGGAGGCAACTGGCCAGAGTCCCACAAAGGTCTAATTGGAAAAATATGCACCACTAAAGCACAATATCAACTTTTAAGATGTGTTGTTGAAGCTGGGGCTGCAACTGGAGAAAGCATTCTCTATGCATGTTTCACTGTTCACACATATGGATTCAAAAAGCGACAGCTGATATTCACTGAGAATGAGACTTTCTGGCCTTAAGCTCCTACTTTTGAGAGGCCTTAGATTAATTGTGAATATTCATTATTTTATGTATTTATCAAAGTATGATCAAATTACTGCCATTCCTGCACAGACAAAATGTTCCAAAAATGCAAATCCACAGGTAAAAACGGCGCCCTGGAGCCTTTCTTTGTGTCCCAGGGCGACCAAGCATGTTCATCCAGCTGGGTCACTTGTGTCACTTCAACCACACGTCTCAACCACAACACAACAGTCCTAAAAATCTACACTCTTGCTGCAGCCACCTTCGGATTGGCAAAACTTCAGCCCAGTTGTGAAACCCAACTCATCTCAACTTTCCCCTTTTTCACAACAGACCATTGTCCCGGGTGTTTGAGGAACTGTGTGCTTGCAAAAGCATCATCCAAGGTCACATCCCACACACACACACACACACACACGTGCACACACGTGCTTAATTTGTAGGAGTAAGACCTTTACATTAACAACATTGTCCTGAGAACAGACAGAGAAGTGAATGAGCTGCGACAGCTCTGCCTCTCCACATTATTAAATACAGCCGTGGTCTTTAGTGAGCGTCGTCTCGCTCGTCTCTCAGCATCACGACTCACACACTGACAAACAGTGAGCGACGGGAGGAGAGAGGCAGGAGGGTCCGAAGCCATGTCCCAATTCTGTACTGTGAACCAACAGTATATATAGTGACGCTGCAACTGACTGTTAGTGTTACGGTTGAGTAATTGGTTAAATAATTTTTATTACAGCCCTTGATACTGCTCCGTTATTAATTATTAATGTTCTTCTATAATGTAATTCTGTAACATGTAATTATGCAATATGTGCACAGAAAGATGTCAAATAAACGACAACAAACATGTCACTCCCAATCAAACTTCACATATGTACTTCAAATACTTTTGTTCTACTAACCGGCCTGTTGTAGTGTTGTTGAATAACATTTCTATTTATTTATTTTGCTTTTAAAATGATGTATTTTTGATTTTTCGGAAGATCTATTTTTATATGAATCTTATTACTAAATGTTGTGTAATACCAAAAGCAATTATTTATTATTATTAACTTTAGTTAGTAGTGTATATTATGGAACTAGGACACAGCTCAACAACCAAATTGAAAGTGCACCTGAGGGAAACTGGTACATTTCCTGTGGAGTTTGATTATGTTAAATTTGAATATTCTTTTTTGTTCTGAGAAACCAAAGACACATTTCTACACATGAGAACCATGAAGTTACTGCACTGACCGAGTGCAACACGAGTGGTTAACAGGATTAAAAACAACGTTAGGCCAAAAAAAAAGGCAGTCACTGATATAGGAAAGTTCTGGGTAAATATAAGGCTTTAAAACCAAGTAAAATGATTATAAAATCATTCTAAAGGCACTTTTCCACTGGTCAACTGGGTCAAATGACTCTTTATCGTTTATTTATCGGCTCCTGCTCGATTTGGAATTGATGTAAATACAACATCTGGGTGAAGACGCCAATTTTCACCCCTTTTATGTGCTGTAACGTCTTTCAGATCACACAGACACTGTAAACACACCTGTGTCCTGTCCAGCACGGTGCTGTTGAACCACAAACACCGCGGTTACACTGCGCTCCGGGGTGAAAGAGTGAGCTGCAGCCCCGAAATTATGTGTGTGTTTCTCTCCGAACAGAAAAGCAAATTCGACTGGCAGTGGAAAACGGGTCAATCGGCTTTTATTAACAGGTTTATCCGCTTGTACCTAACGTTGGTGGGAAAAGGGTATAATAATGTTGCCCAGAGGAGCAGGAACAGGACGACACAGAATGAGCTGAACTACCCTAAACTTTGTTTCTGAGAACTATTGAGTGAAACCAGTCAAGCACGATACTAAAGTTAACAGAGTTAACAGGCTTTTCTGTGACTTGTTTCACACAAAGTTCATCTAAATGAGCAGTGAAATGTAAAGTTAAAACTACTGTCAGATTCAGAAACCTCCTTTCTCTCTTTCATTGCTCAATCATTTGGCCCTGTAGCAGATAACTGTACTGCAAAAATGCACACACACACACACACACACACACACACACACACACACACACACACACGCCTTGCCCTCCTCTGGCTTCCAGCCCAAAACAAAAACACTTCAACAGAAATGAAGATTGCAAAATATCTGTTTCAGCAACAGAGGGAAGATTTCTTACAGCTCACAAACTTCAGCTGAAGTCGTTAATGATCCAGAAACAAAAGCCAACACTGGTGTGTGTGTGTGTGTGTGTGGATTCCCGTAGTTTCTCAATAGTGTATACTGTAACTGCAAGTGTGTGTTTTCCAGTATAGAGTGGGCGTGTGTGTGTGTGTGTGTGTGTGTGTGTGTGTGTGTGTGTGTGTGTGTGTGTGTTGTAGTGGGGAAGCCTGCCTAGCTGAAAGGTCTCTGTGACCCATTTGGCACTGATGGCTGATGGGAGTTGCATTCACAGAATAACTAACGCTATGATAAAGCTCTGACCTTCATAACAATTTCCAGTGTGATATGTGAGCTGCTGTGTGTGCGCGTTCACAGTCAGGTCTGCACGTTTCCAGCCTGACTTTAGTGGAAATCATTCAGCTGTCCCAAAAGACAAAGTGAAAGTAACATGTTGGCACCACGAATGAGCAGCCAGCTATGAAGGCCAGTCTAAAGCCAGCAGGTTAACCACGGACGGATTGTAAGACAATGGGCCACTGGGCACAGACATGTAAAAGGCCCCCGCCCCCACCCCCACTACATAAGAGGGCACAAGTCATTTTGTCTGATTTTGCATTTCGAATGTTTTCATTTCTCATCTTTGTTAGTTGTTTGTGTGTCTGAGGTAATTTTTTCATTGACTTACTTGTTTTATCTCTTGGAATTGTTTTGCATCTTTCTGAGGCCCTTTTGCATTTGTTTTTAATCTTCTTTTGTCTCTTTGGAGCCATTTTGTGTTGTTGTTGTTGTTGTTGTTGTTGTTGTTGTTGTTGTTGTTGTTGTTGTTGTTGTTGTTGTTGTTGTTGTTGTTGTTGTTGTTGTTGTTGTTGTTGTTGTTGTTGTACAGCTGTGCAGCTTATACCCTTTTCCATTTAGCTGCTGGAAACCTTGAATTCAAGTCGTGCCGGTTCTCCATAAGACAACATGGCAACATGATGGGCTCCGTTTACTATCAAGCTCAGTTCTTCATCGAACATCTGGCTGTGGCTGTTTCTTCTTGTACTATTCGAACCTGCGATCCATTTTTTCCTGATATTTTCTGGGTATCGTACACCTTTATATGGTGCTACCTTTATATTGAGATGCTGCTCAGGTAAGGGCAGTTATCTCTCACTGTAGTTTACCTGACTGGTTCAGCACAGGCCAATCAAAGTGGCCTGGGAACAGATGAAAGTGAACCCAAGTTTGGCAACGTGTAGCTGAGCCGAATGAGCCGAGTCTGACGTGTCCTGAATGGACTGTACAGAGGATAAACCCTTTTGATTTAATTAACAAAATTGCCTTTTCTCCTGGTGCAACAAGTGATAAAGATCAACGAAGACCAAAGTTGTGTCTCTGACTTCATATGCTTCACATGGTGGCTATTGATTGTATATTTTAGTCTTGTTGGAAATTTAATCGCTGTACACCCACACATGACCTCAAAATAGTCATGTCATGTTACAACTCACTCTGCTGCTGGATTGAGCCCAACACATTCAACGTTTCAGATAGGAAGACGACTGAGTGCATATGGACTTCATGTGACCTGATGAGATCAGATCATTCAGCGCCTCTCTCTCCTCCTTCCTGTCAATATTTCTGTGTCATTGTGTTGTAGAGTGTAGTCAGAAAATAAACTGGATGAAAACAGTGATCTCTGCTATCAGGTCACACCCACACAGGCTGCAAATGAACCAGCTCAGATAAGAACAAACAGTCACTTCTCACAATAATTCAATACTTCGCACTTCCTGTGCAGAGCTGAGACAATTAAGTGGTGAGTAATTTGATAATCAGTTAATCATTTCAGTTCAGAATATTCTGTGATGTCAACTTTTAAAATGTGAGGTTTTGCTGTTTTTTTTTGTATACGACATTAAACTGAATATCTGTGAATTTTTAAATATAAATGATTAATTGATAATGAAAATAATTGTTAGCTGCAGCTCCACTTCTGTGCACCGCACATTATAACAAACTACTTTTTCAAAATATATTTTACTTTATTGATGCTTTATTTCCTGTTCTAATATCGACTTCTACACATGTTCACAAACATTTCCAACGAAGGTCACTGGCCATGTTTCTCGGCCGAGGCCAGAGCGATAACAGCACATACAGTGTCGAGCTCCAGCACACACACCTATAAATACACAAAAGTAAAACCTGTTTTCAACACTGTGGGTTTAAATGTCAGGGACCAGCGTGGACAACTCCCACTGTCAGAGAAACACTTTCTTTTAAGACGAGATAGAGTGTGAGGACATGGAGATGAAAAAAGACGAGCATGTTAAAAGGATGGAACAAAATGAAAAGAATAAATAAATGAAGCATCTATGAGAGAGCACTTATTGTCCCTCCAGCTGAAAGGAGGGACTTTCTACTGCTAAAAGTTAAAGCTATGCCTCCTGTAATTAATCTAAAACAACATTTTGATCAGTCACAGAAGCTTTCAGAGGCCAATCTGCACATTAAATTCCCCCAAAACAAGGTCAGCCAAGACTTGTTGGCAGCTGTCCCTTTCAGTAAACAGGGAGAAGGTAATCCACTTTCTTACTACATGTGAGCAAGGACATGAGATAACAACCACTCAGAATATAAATGATTTATCTCCCAATTTATTCTCTTAACTTTTTCACTTCAAAAAGGTAAGAAAACTCCAGATGGAGGACCAGTGTTCAGAGACGCCACACGATCGAGAAAATTACAATATGAAGTCAAATGAAGGCCGTTTATTCCTGAAACTTCACTTGATGAAACAATTAATCAGTGGGTTGGTCAACAGAAAGTTAAAGGTCCCATATTTTTTCCTGTGTTATATTTGAAGTGTTGATCCATAAGAAGATATATTTGTGGTTTTAAGAACCAAAAACAATCTCAATTTAGTTTTACATCTCCTCCCTCTCTCAAAAGGTCGGTGAGCCAATCAGAAGAGAGGAGGCTCTGAGCCTCTCTTCTGATTGGCTGACTGTGTTCTGAGTGATCGAATAAAAATATTTTATATCTTAAAAACCAAATGATTAAATCAGTCAAACAAGAAAATATTCAGCAGATTGGTATAATGAAAAAAATCATTAATTGCTAATCATTAAAAAATTACTCTTTTTAAAACTTAAAGACTCAACTATCCGAAAGTACCAAATGTTTTTATGTCCGTAGCAGGTAAATCACCAATACATTGTAGCAATTCATAAACCAAAAATAGGATCTGGATCATTACTGATTGATCTGTTGATTATTTTCTCAATTAATTGATAAAAAAGACGGTTATTTTTCACAGGCCAAGGTGACTTCTCCTAATGTCTTTTTTCCTATTAATGATATTTAACTCATTACCATACATGACAAAATAAAAGCATCAATACTCACATTTGACAGACTGAAATGACTGAAAAAATATTACTTTCAACAAGTAATTGATTATCAAAATAGATGCCAATTAATTTTCCGATGCCAACTAATTTATAAAATTGACTATTTGTTGCAGCTCTTTATTCTGAGCTGTCTTCTTTTACCTGTAGCCTCTATTACTATTAATATCTTATATAACTTCGACCTAAAGTAAAGATTTGTGGATTCATCAGAAAATGTTGTTTCTGGCTTCTTTAATGTGAAGGTTTGATAGTAAAACGAGTATTTCAGGGGTATAACTGCAACCTTATAGACTAATCAATCGAATTAAGAGAAAATAATCTGCAAATTTATCAGTAATGAAAATAATTGTCAGGTGAATAATAACTAACTTTGGACTAAACTTTCAGAGGTTTTTCCTGCAGATAAAAGTCATCTCATCTGTTTCTATAATCATATCGACGGACCCACTCTCTGATATCACTGTTACACTCAATCACACTTTCCTCCTCATCCTCTCCCTGAATAACCCTGGTTTAAAAGCCCTGTGTGGTCCGACTGCGTTCGTCTCTGTGGCTTCACCGCTCAGGACATATGAGGACACATCAGTGACCGGAGGCAAGTGACACAAAGAGGGAGAGGAGAGCAAAAGTGACAGAGAGGCTTCAGAGAAAGAACTCAGGAGAAGAGAAGAGAGGCTTTCAGGACAAAGAGGAACAAGCGCAGCGTTTTCATTAAAGAAAGTCAGAGTCAAGAGAAGAGGAAATAAAAAGAGATGGAGGGTGAAATGAGCAGGTATGTGTCTGTAAAGAAATAAGAAAAAGACGATAATGTTGCAGATGTGTGGACAGAGGACAAAATAAAGTCTTTACATAACTTTACCCCGCAGACCACTGATGCAACAGCAACTGATTGTCCTCCTAATAACAAGCTGCTTCATGTCGTATTGAAAACTCTCAGCTGAAGCTGACATATACTGCATACTGGTTTTCCAGTTACTATGATTCATTTGGGCATCAGGATGTCAATTTAAATCGATTAGTTCATAATGACATTATCAATTTTTCAATGCAGAAGAGGAGGACGTGCGATGTAACTGTCATGTTGCGCCACTAGGTGGTGCTTCTTACCGTTTCCTGAGATGGTGCTACATGTGTTAGCACAAAAAAAACAAATTACCTCCTTCTTATCAAAAGGAGGAAATAAGCAACTTCCTGTGCTTCACTGCGCACACATCGTGTTGATGAACACTGCAGCGTGACGTTGTGAAAACTCCATGTTTTGCTATCTATCGCTATCTGAGGCTCATGCTAACGTCAAACTGGACTGGATAAAAGTTTGGCAATACTGATTAATTTGGTGCGACAGTATTAAAGAGTCAACAAAGTAAGCTGCAGTAAACAAAGTATAAGTCTCTCCTGTCATGCAGATAAGGTTTGTGTATTACCTTAAATAAAACCAGTAAAATCAGAGTGTGCTTTAGGGAGACTAGGGAAACCTGTTTTTATGTTTGACAACATTAGACGTTATTTACAGCTGAAGGCTGCAGCTCTTCTGATGCTCGGAGCATGTGTTTACTCTGTTTGGAGCTGGAGCTTAAAATGAAGTCACTATTTCATGTTTCTTAATTTATAATTCAAGCTTGCTGTTTACTTAACCACGAAGTGTGCAGCAAACACAGGTCACGTCTGTAGTTAATGGTTTTGTTATGGAAAAAAACCACTGCATTTTATAAACTGTGCGACATGCGACCCAGTTTATGACAATTGTGAACATAAAGTAATTAAAGGTTATGTCTTTTACTTTACCCTCTTTACTCTTTACTTTTGGTGGTTGAGCTGTGTCTCTCCTCGCTCCCAGGTTACAGAAAAAAAATGTTTTAATTAGACCTAATTTTCCTCTCAGACATTTTATTGATGCTCATCATTGTTTTGATTTTTCCTGAGGCTTTTATTCACTTTTATTTTCTTTATTTCATGTATTTATTCAAATGTAACTTTGTGGCCTGTTTTTAAAAGTGCTGCATGAGTAAGATTTTATACATTAGCATTGATATTTATGTGGAAAATGAGCAAAGACTGAAGAGGAGATAGAGGAGTGTGAAAGATGGAGACAAAAGAAAAGAAAGAACAGAAAGAGAGGAAGTGTGTGAGAAAGAAAGAAAGACAAAGGAGAGGGGATGACTGCAGCTCCATTCATAAGATCAGTTGGCATTCAATCCTGTCATTGTGTTCAAAGGGGCGACCCCCACCCCCCTATTAAGAGCCTACACACACACACACACACACACACACACACACACACACACACACACTAAAGTCAGAAAATACAAACGCCAACTCCTACAACACAAGGTGATATTAAAAAATTAACCTGAGAAAGAGCAGCAAATCTTTTGTCTGAGAAACGGGAAAATTGATTTTCTCCTGATAACTGATGTAGAGTTACAATTAAATCACTTTTGTAAATGGTTGTTGCACTAATTGTGTTGATGGTTTTCTTTGTCGTGCTGCAGGCAACCTGCGTCTGCAGCAGAGAGCAGGTAACCAGAGCAGGCTCGTTAACCTGTGTGGGCACCCTGTGGAGTTCTGACCAATGGCAGCACAGCGGAGAATTGGTTTCATGGACCCGTCTGAGCACGCACACGATGACGGCGGTGACGTGATGGTGTCGCACTATTAACCTGATCTATACATGCCGGGAGATGCAGCAATGTGCCAGTAAAAGGCAGTGAATTAAAAAAACGGTTGGCAAGTAGACATGGATGTAAACTATCAATCAATCAATCAATCAATCAATCAATCAATCAATCAATCAATCAGCTTTAAAAATGTTTTATAGAAAAAGACAGAAGTGAATTTAACATGTTTGTTAAACCTCACACTGTGTTTTGCTGAGTTTACACTGATGTAAACTTAAACTCTGTTGAATGTTTACACAGAAACTCGACAGAAAACCTTCCCTTGATCTCTGTGCTCTTCTTTGTAGCATGTGACAACTTCATTGGCCTCCTTATGTTGTTTGTCTGGTATTTACTGTTATAACTCTGTTTCTGTGTTGCCTCCTTGGCCATGACTCTCCTGAAAACTATTTTGATCTCACTGTGTTTTTTACCTCGCTGCATAAAGGGATGGAAAAGAAGAAACACTCTGGTCAGAATAACTCATGAACTTGCTGCACCAGAGAAGAAACGCTGAAGGCAAAACATCAGCACTCGCATCCTATTACATTTAATTAACTGTGGGTGTCATAATCATAATTGCAGACATACGCAACCAAATTAAAGAACGGAAACACACTCCAATGCACCTCACATCATCAGCCATAAAACCGCAGACACAGCTTCATAACTACAGACGCACTGCAGTGCTGACCACTACAAGGCTACCAAGTGTTTCACCACAGGACCGGAGATGAGAGAGAGAAAACACACACTCATACTTACCAGTAGAAGGCCACTTTATCGCCGAGTTTCTTCTCATGGACGTTGCGGTCGAGGAGGTTGTAGCTGATGTTGGTGGAGGCACCTTCCATGCACTTGACGAAGATTTCTCCTTTGGTCACATCAAAGTTGTAGTCGAGGAACTGACCCGTGTGTTTGGTCTTCCAGAAGAAATCTTTGGCGATGTCTCCCCAGAAATCTGCAGCACAGAGAGAGACGGGTCAGTTGATCAATCACACACAGTCATTTCAAAAAAATGATCTGCAAGAGCTGCTTACAAATAAAAAAAAATGGCAAATGGCGGCATTTCCGCAACTATCGACAGTCTGCAGATAAATGTGTGAGTCCTGTTCCTGCATTAGTCGCATGCATGAACTTTGATGTGATTAATGGATGGTGTCAAAATCAACAGGAGAGGAAATTATCTTATGTTGCAAATCACAGTTTGCATGTTGCAAGATGCAGCTGGTGAAACAGACCAGAAGGAACAACAGTTACCACAGTTTTTTTTAAGAAAGATTTCTTTTGACTTAATCATTGAATCTTTTGACCAAAGAAAAAAAGAACATTCTCTTTGCATTTGAGAAGTTATAACCAGCAAATAATTAAAAGGGGTATATTTCATTGATTATCAAAATGGTTTCTGTTGATTAACTCTTCAGTCAACTGACTCATCTTTTCTAGCTCACCATTAACACTACGGCTGCAACTAATTTTATTTCATGTTTTATTTTTTACTGATTATTTTCTCAGTCATTCAATTAATCAGTTAAAGCTCCAGAAAATGGTGAACATTTTTCATCAGTTTCCCAATGTCCTCTAATTTTTTTTCTTGAAAAATTACAATTATGGGTTAAGGTTTAAGGTTATATTACATATTATATCATCCAAATATATTCATAATTACTGATGCTTTAAAAGCAACATTGTTCTGTTGTAGCTGGTTGAGGTTGAGCTGCAGGACTTCAGTGGTCATGCTCCGACTTTCTGAGCCCATAAACTTTGGAGCAATTTCATAAAGTGACTGTAAATAATTAACGTCCGTCTTTCAAGGTACAACTACAACAACAGCTGGTTTAACTGCCAACATTGTGATGATATGTGTTGTAATTTAAGGCGTTTATCATTAACTTACACAACTGTAAAAATCACAGTAGCCCAACTTTATTACTTCACCATTATACAACTCTACAGGATGTATATGTCATTATTAAACTCCAGCATGGAGCCCATCATCGGACAGAGAGCCACTGAGCCTGAATCCAGTTTCCTCCTGCTGCACAAACTTGTTTGACAGCCTCTCCTTTACTCTGACGTACTTTACACACCCTCAACCGCTCCTCCTTCACAAGGAAGCAACCTGAGCTGCTTCTTTGACCAACAATGGCTCTACAGATACAGCATCCCCCTTCTCCCCTCCTGCCTGACGAGGTTGGTATAGGCTTGTTCCAACCAAAGGCCACGACAGAGCTGCTTCCTCATTACCAAAGAGGTAATTAAGTACAGTCAGTCTGCAGATAACACTGAGTTAAATGTAGATCCTGTTCACACCTGGCATTGAGAGACCACCTATGATCAGATCCCATTTCCTGCTCTTTATGCAAATACAGACGTACAGCATAATTTCTGGCACATTACGTTGCTGCAACTCTGTCTCTTTTAATCAAATACATGGGCTTTAACACTGTCACGGAGTCAGTTGCTGCCTTTAAACTGCATGTGACAGACAGTGATGGAGGAAGCATTCAGATCTTTTGCCACAAAAATAATCTGCTACAACTGACTGAACTGTCCTGAACTTAAAATGTTAAAATTAGTACAATCAGGAAAAAGCAGCTAAATTAAATGTACCAAACGCAGAGGAATGTCCCCCTTGAGTGTTGTAACATTACACATCACATTTTACAATAATTATTACTGCTGCTGCTTTAATGTAAAAGCAGCATTTGGTTAAGGTGCAATTTCATATAATGCTGCAACTAATGATTATTTTCATTATGGATTAATCTCCTATTGAAAATAAATGAAAGATCATCACATGGGAGAAGCCGATGTGAATGAATGAATCAATTTATCAACTTTTAGATTTTAGTTTTACTTGTAAATACTGTAAACATCACAACCCAAGTTCGTTTTAGAGTTTGTAAAAATCTTAATTTGTGAAGTAACCAGTCAGTCAATCGGTCAGATAAATTAAGTGGAGCAGAAATATAAAGTGGGATGAAGAGAAAATACTCAAGTTCAACTACCTCAGGTTTGCACTTGAGCAAATGGGCAGGTGTCCTCCTCTTTACTCCACTGACAGACACTTGAACTGTGACTTACCATCTGGATTCTCTATAGATTTCTCGTAGAGCTCTTTGTATTTCTCAAAGCTGGGGATGTGAGCCTGCTTCTTCAGGTCCTCAGACCCGTGGAAGACGTCTTCCTTCGGGGGTTTGTCTGGAATCATCTCTGAAACGTTTTGTGTCGGACCACACTTCACTACCGGACGGATTCCGTCTATTACACGGACAGATGCTCTCACAGATAATCGCTATCAGCACCGGAGGACCCGCAAGGAGGCTGCACAACCCCCTCCCCCTATGAGCAGCACTATGAATCAATGCAGCTACGGGGTTAGCAGGATGCTAGCAAAGTTCATTCAGACTTCCTTGTTTAGCGGAGTGATTTTTGTTGCTTTTTTGGGTCGATCTTTGCCTGCAAAAGCCGAGGATGGCGCAGACGCGTGCAGCTGCGTTTGTTAAGTAAAGTCCAGGTCAGTTCTGGTGCAGCTCCGGGTGAATCTCTTCGCTCCTGGTGGTAAAGTCCTGCACACACGGACAAGATGAGGGGTGCCCCGCCAAGCTAACAGGCTAAGCTAGCTCACTTCAGCAGCAGAAGAGGAAAACGAGGGAGATGCACTTGAGCGCCGAGACGAGCCCCGCTGTTTTAGCTCTATGGATTTAGTCCGTCTTCAATAGTCACATTTAAAACTTGTTTCCAGTCAGCAGAGTATGTTTCATGCTGCCCGGGAAGGCGGAGGACGACTGTTTTTGTCCCAGCTCTGACACTTCGCTGCTTCTTCTTCTTCTCCAGTCTTTTTCTGAGCTCGACTCTGTTTGGTCCTGACCAGCAGCCAATCAGAGCTCACGATGCATTTACATACTCCTGGAAAGCTCATAATTCAGAGCACTATCAGTAGTAAATGCGACCCCTTGTTGCATTCAAGTGGTTGTCGTAAATGTTTAAAGCATACCACAAAATAAATTTTTTTTTCTGACGGCAGAACTTGTTATGTTGTGAAACTAAAATATGAAAGAATAAGGAGGAGGACCAAAAGTTATTCTTAAAACGGTTCAGGCAGCAGCACACCTCCAAATATCTCCAGTCTTAATACAGGACAAAAAGTTATAATTAAAAGTTCTACAGATTCGTTGGATGTTTTTACAAACAAAAGGACTTGAAGTTTTCTACTTCAAAATCTGTGACTCTCTTAACTTATTTTTTAGAAACATAAATTAAACTGTCAACATTGTGATGACAGTCTCAGTGTTGTCCAACACTGTCCTCTATGGACATGATTGTGTTTTACACCTGTAGTTGAAAAGGGAAGAAGACCATTTATCTATTAAAAGAAAACAAACACTGAAAAAAAGCATAAAACATTAAAAAAAAAAATTTTTAAATACATAATAAATCTTTTCATTTTCAATTGTATTGAAACATGCCCATCTACCACTAATTAGAGCACTTTAAAAAGAAAAAGACACCTATCCATCCCTCAGCCAAAACCCAACACACACGCGCGCGCGCGCGCGCGCACGCACACACACACACACCGCACGCGCGCGCGCGCGCACACACACACACACACACACACACACACACATTAAAACACTTTACATTCAAAGGCCTTATCAAAAATATCAATATTATTTAGAAAAGTGTGACCAATTTAGCCTGAGCAAACAAAAAAATTAGCTGGTGGTGGACGACCTTAATATCAATATTATAATAATATAATATAATAATACTTTATAAACAGCATGGTTTCCTCGCATGTCTTCGGTGCTCAAGCCCTAAATATCCTTATGTTTAGACTACAGTCTATTGTTGTTGTGTGTATCCGTCTATCTATAACTGTGATCAGCGGCATGAAGGATGGCAGTGAAATTTGGTCTGACAAACAACAGGTGGCAGTAACATTCAACTTTGGAAGGAAACACACTTCCGACAGCAGCAAAACCTGCTGAAGAGAAATGAAAGCAGCCAGTTAAAGACAAAATGAAGTAGCCTACTGTATTAGGAAAGGAGGAAAAATACTACTAATAATCAATGAATCCTGGGTAAAAAGAGCAAATGTCCCTTTAGCACTGCTAAAGTCAAGACAGTCAAATGTGATAGAAAACAATAAAACTGTTTCTTTTTGTTATTTTTCATTCACACTTTCATACAGAAAATAAGAAAAATAAATATTATACACTAAAAATTGGTGGGGGCAAGGGGGTCTACTGGTGTTCACCTTTCTTGTCTGACCCCTGTTGACTATATAAACCTTACATATGACAGTGATGTAAAACAGGAAATACAAAAATATAAGTAAAGTAAAAAGAAAAGTCTTAATACAACAACGAATGAATATAGATAGGAGTAGCCATGTTTCTGCCTTTTTCCTATTACAGGGAATTCTGTGCAGAACTGAAGCAGTGACAGTCCAGAGGCTCACGCTCTTTTCTGATGTCACAGCGCTGGACCGCTGAAGGTCAAAGGTCAAACACAGGCTCGGACTGAAGGATCATGTGTGACTCACAAGGCTCCTTTGTTCTCTTTGTGTTTAATCATGTTCCTCCTCATTCGCTGCATGTTCCAGTGAAATTATTACACTCAGTATCGTTTAAAACACAGAAGGGCAGATTAATTACAAATACTTGAAATATAAACAAATAAAATCTGTTACTAGCAGTAGCTTCTTTCCACTGGTGGAAATGAACCAAGTACATTTATCAAGTAGTTTATCTATGTACAGTTTTGAGGTACTTGTACTTTATTTAGGTATATCAAAATTATGATATTTTATACTTTTACTCTATGACATTTTACATTTTTACTTGCCTATATTTATTTTACTTAGACCCGCTCTGGTTGGAGTTGTGTTTTTACTGTATGTGAAGTCATCATGTCATAAGAATTATTTATTATATTATTAATAAAGTTGGAAAATGTCCCGAAACAACATTAAAACATTAAAGGTTATGTTACATTAAAAGAAAGTACAAATGTCAGATGTATAATAATCTATATCTCTGATTGGGTAGTCATTGTCTAATCAAACATGCATGAGTAGGAGGACATCTCTGTAAAGCACTTTGGTCAACACCTGCTGTTTTTTAAATGTGCTTTATAAATAAACTGGACTTGACTCTTTGATTCATAGGTTTGAACTTAAAAGATCGTGTCAAGACAAACAACAACACGCCTCCGCCAGTGTGGAAATATTGTTTTATTGTCCGTATGAAACTTGATTCAAGAAAATCGAGTTTAGCAGAATATAACAAACACATCAAAGTCCAGCAGAGAGAAGAGAGGGAGGCCTAGACAGAGAGGAGAGACCAACAGTGTACACACACATCTGCACTGACTGTTGAGGGGAAAGGTCAGAGGTCAGACACCGTCGCCTTTTAAAGCCATTATCTCACACACACACACACACCTGCTTGACGTTCCAGGTCTTCAGCCGAGCTGTCATCAAACAGAGACATTTAAATTGTGATTTAAATCAGTCAGTAGGCCTCATCATGACGACCGTGTGTTCCCATAGCAACCACGAACTCCGTGAGTGAGTGTGTGAGTGAAAAAGAAACTTGTACCAATTTAATACCAAACAACACACACAAAGTCCTTCTCAGTTAACACTTACAATAACACACTTTACTACTATCATTAAACCAGACAGGAGTCAACACACTATGTGAAATACTTTCTACTACTTCTCTGGAAAAACAGGCCATTGTCAAAACCTCAAAAACAAAAATCTCATTATGTTACAAATCAGACTGGAGAAGAAGCTGGAGCCATGAGAGTGAGTATCATGGCTCATTAGACACAGGCTGTCAGGGAGTCGGTGGAGGGAGGAGGTTACATTGGCACTGTAAAGAGGCCACTGTGTAAAGGGGGGGACATCCACTCCCCTCTGACATTGCATAACAGAAACCGCTCATCTACACTGTGTCCTGCAGTGTGCGTCTGTCCTCAGTCTGCTACGATTTGTCTCGGCATTAACCCACCAAAGAAACATGAACTGGTTTCCCCCACAACTGTCTCACTATCAGGAAAAATAACTTCAATAACTATTGAATGTGGAGTTTTGACACAAAACTTTAACAGGTCAAATCTGTCCTGAGCTGCTGCTGCATCCACCTCAGAGAACCAGATGGGTTGAGTTTAACATATATAAGTCAGATTTTCAATGGCTTGGTTGTGCTTCAGCTTTCAGTGTACATATTACGCTGGCACAGCTGAAACAGTCAGTTAATTGATTGATAAAAGTTTAATCAGCAGCTATTTTGATAATTGATTAATGGTTTGACTCATTGTCCGAGCAAACCTGCCGAGCATTTGCTGGTTGCAGCAACTAATCACTCACTCTGAATGACTTTCTGATCTGGGCATTTGTAACAGTTTATAGATGAAACAATCGATTCATTTAGAAAATAAACTCAAAGATCTTAGCTTAAGGTGTTTTCCCTGGCACAGTCTGCACAATAGTGGGTTTTAGTTACAAAACATTTTCTTTGCACAAACTTAATCCTGACAGTGAGGAGATTTTTTAGGGGAAACTCTGCACATCATCTCCGGTGACCGTTTGCTGTTGTGTTGTCTCTGTACTTCAGCACATTAGATCTGAAAGTGAAGAATGACTTATATTCTGACTTTCAGCTTCAATTTGATGCAGAGTTTAGATTGATATCAGAGGAGCAGCAGGAGAATTACAAATCTGTTTCATGCACAGCTCCAAGAATGTGTTGGAAAAATTCATCGAAATAAAATCATGATATCCTCTCAATGTAAGACTGACACACGCTCTAGGTCCCATATTATATAAAGGTAGATGTCCATGTGTTCTTTGATTATAAAGCACGTCTAGGTTCTATATTAATACTGTGAAAGTATCAATGCTCTCAGTCCACAGAGAAATGCACAGAGCCTGTATTCAGAAACTGAGCCTTAAAATGAGCCATCATGATGTCACAACAAAGCAGTCACCGCTCTCTGCCATGCCCCGCCCACCTGGACCTACCATCCAACCTCGCAGGATTTGGTTTCTCTGAGTGTTTACCTGAAATCTGCTTTATTTTTATTGGATCACTCAGAAATCTGTCAGCCAATCAAAAGAGAGCCTCAGAGCCTCCTCTCTTCTGATCGGCTAAACAGCAGGGAGCCAGCTTCCTGTCTTCAGCAGTGAAACATGATCACATGAACTGAAGAAGTGACAGACTCTGATAATCTGCTTGGTGGACTTGTCTACATAATTATTTTCCAGCTGTATTCTCCATAAAATTGGGGGACTGTGAGTAGACACGTCCTTCGCTGTTCAACAAATACAGACGTGGAAACTGTCAAATTAAAGCTGAAAGTCAGTCAGCACTTTAACCTCACACTCACCAGCCGGTGTGCTGCAGTACGCAGATTAAAGAACAAAAAAAACATAAGCTACTGCAGTTGCACATCACTACAAGTTTGACTGTGCTTAGAAAAAACAAACTTCAATTCACTCTTTGGAGTGTCAAAAAAGACATTCTGAGAAATGATTTGGAAGTTAGTCGTAAAAGTGGAGATGTGTTTGAGTATCAAGGAAACTAACAGAAAATATATATTTAAAAAAAGAAAGAAAAAAAAAAGAATCAGCCCAAGCACCCTGATTCTGTGCAACATTCAATCTTCCTGATGGAAGTGTTTGTTAAAGGCTCCGTCACATCATGCAGCTACAACATTTCAATACTAAACTGATCCGTTTATCCAAAGATGCACATGCTCAACTCAGCACCCAAAGCCAATTGATCTTTAATTTAATTCTACAGAAAATCATTTTGTACGTCTGCAGCTGTGATGAAAGTCTACATTTATATCACTGTGGAAACAAACAGGTGGCAAGAAACAAAAACAAATAACTCACCAGAAATCCTTCAAATTAAATTCCACTAGCATCACACATCGTGAACATATTTGTTATGTTTGTTTGCTTTATGAGCATCTGATGGAAGACAGGCTGGTCTGCTGCACCCTGACACATCTGAGATTTTGTCCAAAACACCTCCAACATTGTTTATTTCCAGGACACATTAAAAATATGACTGTAACAGTACAAACATTTACCCAAAACAGCAGAGACTTACATTAACGTAAAATAAAAAATATCTGCTTATGAAAAAAAAAAAAAAAAAAAGTATATTTATGAATAAGGCCATTGATAAAGTTATGTATTCGAACAAGATACTGTTAACAGGGTTTGTGTGAAATCAACACTACACATCTTACATAGTACAGTGGGAGAAACTGGTCTCAAATTAGATCAATAACAATATTAGTATTAAAATTGGTCAATCAGGGCGTGGAAATACAAAAACAAGGGTAAAAACACTTGTCACTGTTGCTAGTTGCTAGTTACTAGTGTTGCAAGTGTTAGTTTTTAGTTTCATATTGATCCCACATCAAAGTTTCATCGATCTGCCTGATGACACGGCCGGGAGAAGCACATACAGCTCAGCCGGGCAGATTCCAGATGATGGTCTCGACTGTGGCGGGCTACATGTGGTGAGCACACCGATCAGCCACAGTCAGAGCTCACAGTGTTTGTAATGTTGGCTGGGGGCTGATTAAAGGCCACTGGTATAAAACAGTGCATCTGCCCTAAAACAGACTTTCAAAAAGAAAAGTAACAAAAAAAAACAAAACAAACAACAACAACAAAAAGAAAAACGTACAAAACAATCACTGTTGATCGTGCAGTCTTTTTTTTTTTTTTTTTTTACTAAACACTGGCATGTTGATCAAAAGACGGCCGTCTGCAAAAGCTTTAAACATCATCATCTCACATCGAGCAGAGGAGTAAGCCACTTTCCTGGTATTAAATAATTGCACGTTTACGAAGCGCGAAATGTGAACACCAAGGGTGAGTGGGAGCGAGTGGGTGGCAAAAAGACAGCTGATCTGCTACAGGAAAACAGCAGCCACGTTTTCATTAAACGAAACCCCTTTTTTTTTTCCTCTGTTGAGGTGGCCGGAAAAACAAGTTTCTGCACACAAGTAAAACTTTCCAACAGAGTGATCATTTAGTGAGCGTGAGAAAACAAATATATATATATTAAAAAAAAAAGGTGACAGGGTAAACCAGACAAACGAAGAAGAAAAAAAATGGAGTGGGAAGAAAAATGTGATAAAACAGTAGCATCAATTTACAAAAAGCTGAACAGGACAAAATCAAAATGGTGTCCTTGGTGGCGACAATTTGTGTGTGAAAGAAAAAAAAAAAAAAAAAAAAAAAAAAAGGCCAAGAGAAGACCCGGCTGCTGCCTTGTCCCAGACTAAAGCCTGAGCCCTTCAGCGTCAGCGCGTGTGGTCTACCGGGCGCTAACTCCTCATTTCATATAGCTAACAAACTAATCCTCTACATCTGAAGTTAGCTGTGTTTCTGAAAGCCTGCTGCCTGGGTCAAATTCAATTTTTACCATTTCAAATTGGGACCAGTCAGCAAAAAACAATATAAACTACACCTCAGATTTGGTTCAAAATGCTGCAAAACTAAGTCTTCTAGTCGGGAATGTGTGGGTTTTTTCCTGCTTTTCTTTCCAGCAGATCAAAAATCGGTGTCAACAGCAGAGGCACCAAGCAAAAAAACAAACCGTCAGGGTTAGTTTGGGACAAAGTTATTGGTGAACTGACAGCCGGGTCTTCAGAGGAGGTTCGTCACGTTTTGATTTGTTTCAAATTGATTTTTTTTTTCTTTTCTTTTTTTAAACACATACAACCACACACACACACACACACACACACACACATACACACACACATATACACATACAGAACATCACCGTGTTTTTCACACTGAAGTCCATTACAAAAACCAGATTTACACTGCACGATCTGGTTTTGGGAAGGCTTGGGATTACAGGTGAGGGTGGGAACTGGGGTTCTCGCAGACTGACGGGTGTGTAAAGAGAAGAGGCAGTGACCGAGGCTTTGTCGATTATTCGTAGAGGATGTTTCGGGAAGAGGAGGAGTGGATCTGTACGGTTACGGCGGCTGAAGGCTAGAGGAAGAAGTCCAGCAGGTCGGGATTCGGGTTCAGGAAAGGTGGTGGTGAGGGGGGTGGGGGGGCGGGGGGGGCGTAGGGGGCACAAGTCGAGATCAGGTTTGGTGTTGGATATAAAACCAAACTGGCTGCCTTGGCTTGGGGAAGGATCTCGTTTGTAGACCAGGGCATCTAAGTGAAAAGTTGCTTGCAGTCTTGAATATTAAAACTCCTCCTGCTCCTCAGCATCCGGTATCACAAAACCCTCCTGGAGAGACGGAGACAGAGGGGGAGGGAGGGAGGGAGGGAGGGAGGGGGTGAGGAGATATGAGTGAAGAGCACCAGAGACAATTTAGAATAACCTGAAGTTTCAGTTTTGGTGTCAGTGGTTTGAGCTTTGTGGGGAAGTCTGAGAGCCCGGCTTACTTAACATACACACATTATAGCAGTTACAACATAGAGGATCTCAACAGGCTTGTGCTGATTGACAATCAGACCCAATTATCTACGATCGAAGAGAGGATCAACGATTGTTTTTCGTCCTTGTTGATTAAGGAATGAATCCATTATAGAAAAATATCGTCAAGAGTTATGAAATTTGATCGTGGTTGATGAACTCTGACAAAATGAACACAGATTAATGACAGCAGCTGTGCGGCGTGTTCCCTACACTGACATTTAAAATGACTGATCACACTAACAGTCTGAGACTTATCCAAAAAATGATTTTCAAAACAATCAGGTAAACAACCCCCCCCCCAACATCTTTATTCATCAGATGTGCACAGGCACTTTGAATACTGTCTGCTCAACATGCACCAGTGAAGCCCTCCAGCCTTTAGAGAGCGAGCTGCATGCCATTCCTCTGCAGGAATTTACACTGGCATCAGCAGTTGTTAACAGCCGAGCAAATGGGCTTTAATCTGGTACTGAACTAAGAATGTATCACAGAGCACACTCGCTGACACAGGATACTTTAAAGAACAAGCCTGGTGACATTCTATATTTTTGTTAATGTCAACAAATCAACAACACGTTACGTCATCACTCAACACTTTTCCTCTACCCCAGCCAGCTGCTGGCATTCAGCCCCAAGTGAAGACAAAATCTTAAAAAAAAATAAAAAAAAACCTCACAAATTTATCATTTCACTTTTAAAAAGTCTCTAACTTCCTGCAGCTGGGCATGACAGTTTTTTTTTTTTTTTTAACAAACCTTATTCAAACAGGAGGAAATACTGCATCTGTTGGGGACTATTCTCTGAGGCGGATGAATCAAATTTTGGTGAGCTAGTGTAGGGATCGACCTACATGGTTTTCTCAGGGTCAAAACCAATTATGAGTAATCAAGGAGACCGACAACTGGTATTTGGAACCGATATGCCAACACAAAACTACTGCTACATAAAGGACACTCGCCGTGGTGTCCAGGTGTCGTAACCAATCAGATGGTGCCGTGGGTGAGACATTGCTCCAGACCACAGAGTGGTGACTAGTGACAGGGACCGGGGACTGCATCAGAGCCAACGCAGCACATTTTTAAAATGAGTTTATATTATTGGTTATCAGTTAAAAAATAAAAACTGCTTACAACAGATGAGACACTCACGTCTGTGGCATAGAGGATGTCTACGATCCTCTGCAGTGTGGGGTCGCCCTCTCCTTCCTTCTCCTGACAAATCAGCTCAATGTTCCGCAGCTTACCAAAATAAAAGTCTCTCTCCTTCTCCATGTCCTGAATGGTAGACTTCAGGATCTCCAGCTACGGAAAAAGGGAAAATATAACATTTTATGTTTTGTTTCGAGTGTTGACAGGCTACTTTTACACCTCCTCTTTCAATACACAAAAGCAAGCTCATTTCAATATTATGTAAAAGTAGTTTAATTTGCTCGTTGTAAAACGAGTTACTTCATGTTTCCATGGTGATTGTTTGGATTTAGTTTTTTCACTGATCAAATAGAGAGGATTTTTTTTTCCCCACAGTGATGTACTGACCTCATTCAGGAGCTCCGCCCTCTCCTCATCGCCTCCTCCCATCCCCGGCTTCCTTGCGCTGACGGGAGCCAACTTTGGCGCTACCTTGGCAACAGGTGGCCTCTGAGGAGCTGAAGAGACACGTAGCAAAAGACAAACTTCACCTTTCACAGCAGGTGAATTGAACCAGGCTTTTCCTGTCATAATTCATTATAAGTTTTAAACTGTTTGACCAACCAGAGCTCTTACCTTGACTGATGGCCTTTTTAGGGGGTTTGTTGAGAGCTGACGTTGCAGCGTTAGGTGTGGGCATGGCGTCCTGGCCCTGCCTCGCCTCCACTGGATCGTACTCCTTTCCGTCATAGTTAGCATCAAAGAACTTCTTAAACCACTGAACAAACTCAAAGTTGTCCTGGAACTTCCCCTTCACCAGTTTGTCCACTGGAATGATCTGTGAGCACAAAGAAAAATATCAATATTCTGTGTTCATTAACTAAATAGACATATACCTCTGTCAGTGCAATTCATTAGCTTTGGTATTGATACCAAAATGAAATATGTCCATTATATCTTCGCAGAGCCCAATGCAACATATTGAAAATGCTTGTTTTGTCCAACCAACAGTCCAAAAGCCAAAACTATTCAATTTACTATCATACAAGATGAAGAAAAACATCAAATCCTCACATGTGAGAAGCTGAGCTTATTTTGAAAAATGACTGGATCAATATATCAATTATCAAAATTTATGCCCAATAATTTTCTTAAACTTAATCGTTTCAGCTCTTCTCACTATAAATTGCAAAAACAAAAATCAGAGTTACAAATATTAGTCAACATAAAATAAATTATCTATTTTGATACAATTGTATCTAATTGTTTTAGTTATTTTAGAAGTAAAACAAAATGCCAAACATTTGCTGGTTCCAGCTTCTGTGAGAATTCGATTCACATCAGCTGCTGTTTGGTGAGCGTAGAGAGGTGTGTCTGTGTAGGATCATACTGACGACTATCTTCTATGGACAGTGGCTGAGGTTTATGCAAAAAGTTGCCAGATTTGTCACAGAGGGCTTTTTAATAGACACAAAGGTGCCAAGCTACCAACAATGTTTATTTGCGCCAAATCATCTTGAAAGAGCAACAACCAATGGGGAAACTAACACTCTAGCTGGCTGACCAATGGAGTAACCTTAGCTGACCCACGGTGTAACTTCACTCAGTCAGCACTATAAACAACACGAAGCCAAAATGTACATTATAATACCAACTGCAATACTATGAGACTAGATAGTAAAAAAAATGCTTCATGGTTTATTACCTACCAGGTTTCTGATTATGTAGCTCACTGAAATATCAGTAAGGAAAACTGTTTAAAAATGCCAGTGAGCAAAAAAACATAAAAGGTCCCATATTGTATAAAGGTAGATGTCTTTTTGATTATAGATCAGGTCTAGGTTCTATATCAATACTGTGAAAGTATCAAAGCCTCAGTCCACAGAGAAATGCACACAGCCTGTATTCAGAGACTGAGCCTTAAAACAAGCCGTCAGGACTCTGTAACTTTGTGATGTCACAACAAAGCAGTGACCGCTCTCAGCCAAGCCCCAAGCCCCACCCACCTGGACCCATCATCCAACTTTGCAGGATTTGGTTTCTCTGAGTGTTTACCTGAAATCTGCTATACTTTTATTCGATTGCTCAGAAAGCAGCCAATCAGAAGAGATGCTCAGAGCCAACTACTGACTGGCCGGAATAAAATCACAAACAATGTATGGCTTGTTTGGACGCTCGACCAAGAAAAGGTGTTTGTTAAAAACTAAAAAATGTCTTCCCTGCTGATGCAAACATTAAAATATGGGGCAAGCAAGAATCGAAGCCACAGTGAGGAAATTGGAGAAGCAGTAAAAAGAAAAAAAACAAAACAAAAACAGGAGAAGTCAGTGGGAAAGGCTGATCGGCAAACCCAATTACTCAGCAATGGAGGAAGCTGACATCATTGGACAATACACACTCACAAAGCAGGAATGAGGGCAAAGTCCAGAACACAGACACAATGCCTGGGATTAGGACCCTGAACATGAATACACTGATGTGCTGCACATGTGACAAGGATCTGTGGATAAACGCTGTCCGGGCATTTCAAACAGCACAAATGGTCCACAGTAATGACTTAAAACAAATGGACGACAGGAAGGAAGTCGGTCCATGAATTAATTATGGCAGCTTTGTCAATAGTCCTGCAAGCAGCTGCATGCTCATTCTGAAAACAGAGTATGAGTAAGCCAAACCTGCCCTGCCTTTTATAATCTTTGTTGGCCTTTCCACAATACAGACACATTATGATGTTAGTAAAGCTACATTTCATTTGCTATTAAAAAGCCTCTGATAGCAAAGAGGACAAGGTGAAACCAATGCAGATAGTTGGAGTTTGACTTCTTGCCTCCTTTCAGAGGGCAGCAGCAGAACAATGTGTTTATTTTAAACAAAACAAACTCATTATTTGACTCTAGTGTGCTAGAGAGCATGGCTTAGAAAATACAGTGGAGCATTGCAGTTGTATTTCTGCATATGCACTGCTGTCTCATTGCTTTCCGACAGATGAAAACATTACAGAGGTAACAGTATCCACGGACAGATGAGAGACGAGCAAACAAAGTGCTAATAAAAACAAAATGACTCATGACTGGATCAGCAGAAGCAGCTCAGCTGGTTGGGAGGGGACGACAGGAGCTTCAGTTTGCATGTCAAACAGCAGTGAGGGACGAACGGTGACGTTACTCTTAAAACACTTTCTGACACTCAGTTCTAACAACCAGCCAGTGATCAAGGGTCAAAACACTTTGTTTCCTGTTCTTCTTGTTGTGCAGTTTCAATTTCACAACTCCAACATTTCTTAAACGTCTTTATGCAAGAACTTAGACGGTCCTTACAAAACACACCATTATCACCATCTAGATAATTATTCTTTGCGGTGACAGAGTATGTGACAAGAGAAGGGTTGAACTCAAGTATAGTCCCCAACAACCACCACCAGCACCACAGGAAAGAGTGGGCGGACTGCCTCGTAATCTGGACCAAGTGCAAACTAATCCTAAACAATCAGGCAACATGATTCACATTCTCTCTCATTTTCAGTGCTACTGTTCAGAGCTGTAACCAAGTTAAGATTCCATCATCATAATCCAAGTACTTCCTGCAGCTGCTTCACAGTAAAAGCTTTTCACCGGACAACCACTGGAAGGCTTTTATTGTGAAGCAGAAACAGAAAAGGAAGCCTCAGTCAAAGGGGTTAGGGTCTGATATAAAGATTTGGACCTTTCTGGGTTAGCATGGGCAACAAAGTAGTTGTGTCTAAACAGGTGTTGCAGGCACATTAACCTTTCAGTCCTTTCAGTTTTTCAAGTATTTTACATGATTTACATTGATCATGCAATTTAAGTCCAATTGTCCTTTGTTTGCCTGAAGCCATGTCCATGTGAAGGTTTTTAAAAGAGTTTCACCTTGTGTGATGTAAAAAGACAAATCTATTTCTATTCCACATATTTTCATCACCTCATCTGCAATTTAATTTGAAAAAATAAAGGACAAGCCCAAGAAAATATGAAAATAGTCTGCCATTTTTATTTTTTTTAAAACACAATGCCTCCAGAATTGAGTTCATTTTACATGAACTTTCTTTCATGTAGGAATCATAAAATATCATATCATGTTCTTCCCACAGAGCTCTGCAGGTTCCCTCTAAATATAATGAGCGACAAATAGGTACATGACACAGGTAGCAGACTGAACACGCAGCAAATGACAACTGCATGTTATAAAAAATGTGTTGAATTCTCTTTTGCTGCCCTTTAATATCAGAAATTCCTTCAAATATTTCCAAACCTTCTGTCTTGTAATTTGACATGTAGGTATGTGTGATTACTTACTTTGTCAACTCCCATCTTTTTGAAAGAAACCTGCAGAAGCTTGAAGTTGTGGATGTATTCATGCTCCAGCTTGGCACCAAATTTGACTTTCTTCAGAGGCACAGAGTTGGGGAACAGCATGTCCATGAATTGGCAGTAGGCCGCACCTGGACAAAAAACAGAACAAAACAAAACATTGCATTACAAATCCTCCATGGTTTTAATATAGTAAAATCGTTACAGGGACTGGGTTGAGTACTGCATGTTTGAAATTGGTGGATTCCTAAAAAAAGAAAATGGTAAAAATAGAACTCATCTTCCTTTCATGTAAAACTGAGGAGACATTTCTTTATTTAAACATCGATGACAAACAAATCTTCCCATCGGCTCTTTTTTAAACACCTTTCTTCTGTACTGTAGGACAGGAAACAGCATCTGAGAGCAGACCGCCTGGCTCTGGGGTAAATGAGTAGTATTTACAAAACAGGAGTGCCACCTCCTTCACTACTCTGATCATCTGAACTAAATTAAACACAAATGCACATTAGGGCTGGGTATCAAACAGCAATACAGGTCAAATTATTCTGTCTTATAAGTTCTTCAGTTCTTATATGGCTGTTTGTGTTCACACAAAGCTTCCTACGTTTCATCAGAGCCTAAAAACAGTTTAGTCCTGTCAGGTTTGGCCTGTAGTGCACTTAGTTACAGCTCATTTCCTATTTTTGAAATAAAATTATTACAGAAGTGCTAACTCAGTATATCTAAACTACAGAAGATCCAGGCTGTAGACGGTTATTATACAGGTTTTATTTTGTTGTAAGTATATGGTATCCACACCCAGTGGTTAAGTCTTATTTTTATATGAACTCTTCAACTGCAGATGAAAATGCAGTTGACTAATATATCTGTCCACCTGGGATTAAGTCAAACTGTGCTGCTATCTGCTGTTCTGACAGGCCTTTTAATTACACATTTAAAAACTGAGGGTTTAAACATTAACATCTGCAGAGGTACAACACATGCTTGCACAGGCAGGTCGGTGTGAAACAAAGGTGTGAAAGATATAAGGGAGTCATGGGGTTAAGGCAATGGCACAAAATGTTCCTGTTGGCCTCCATCACCATTTGAGCCTGCCATGGCTGATGTTCCTTACAGGCTGTGCAGGTGGCTTTATGGAGTCAGTTACCATCAATATTATATCTGCTTACACCTGTCTAACCATAATATAGTGCTGATTCAGTGGTGCTGTGTAACTGTACTGCGATATACAGAGAGCCGTTTCTGTTATTTAACCTAACGTCATTGATGTTAAACGGTTTTTAACAAAAAAAACCATCAACCTTAATGAAGGTCCCATTTATTCCACAACTGAATTTGAATGCGTTCGTTTTAGCTAGGTGTACCTAATAAAATGGCACCTGAGCCTAAGTGCACAGTGTGCAGTTTGTTAAGTGTGATTAATTACAGTTAAAATTTGAAACCAGGCAAGTTTACATAACATATAAATGAACATCTGTTACATTAAAGCCTTTGCCAAAGTGTTGACACAATGCTGATTCAGCCAATCAGCTCCAGGTAAATTTCTCTGTAATCTGCAGTATACGAGAGGTTTAAATATGTTGTCTGTTATGACGTCCCCTCATCGGCAGCAATGCATTTTACATCAACCAGCAAATACTGGTTTACCAGAGGTGAAGATGGTAGCAACGGAGACAAGAGTTGGCTACAGCAGCTAGGAGTGAGAAAAACCTAAGAAACGTCAAAGAGGAGTTTCTGATGCTCCAGATAAAAACAAAGAATCAGTCTGAAAGAGAAAGCGATTGAGAGCAAAGAAAAACTAGTGATGGCTTTTCCTCAGTGAAGAATCCCATTTGTCTAAGTACTCTCACTGCCTGAAGGGGGAATCAAAGGATCCACGCTGCACGTTTAAGCTGCAACATTTTGTTTATAATTTGATGAAACAAAGCCTCAACCTTAAAGAACATGTTTTACTGGCTCATCTTAAAAACAGAGGCTTCCGTGGTGACTGACCTGCTGTGAACCACAACGCAAATGAAGTCACACAATAATGCAAAGTCTCTCACATGCTCACACCCTCCATTCCTCCAACATGAGCACTCAATCCAGGAACCGTTTCAAGAGGTCTCATATTGAAATACAGATAATAAGAGAGAAAATTAAAACATATTTCTTACCTGAACACAACATTTCAATCTTGGTGAGGTTCATCTGTAGAGATTCATTGATCCAGACCAGCATGTCATGACGACTTAGGTTGTCGCTGGTCACTGAGGTGGAGTACACGTTCACAGCCATTGTCGGTCACCTGCCAACACGAGGAGAAGACAGACGTCAGGCGGAGAGAAGCGTTTACGTGATGACGGTTCATATGCTTTACCAGCCACTCTGAAACATAATTGCTCCCAGCCAAAACACACACGCACATGGTTGGTGGCTCAGAGTTCATTTGCATCCTTGACACTGTGTCATTATTATGAGGCATTTTCCACTTTACACTGGCTTGTAAAAAACATGACCAAGACCTTCCTAATGCACAGAGACATGCAAAGCAACTTTGGTTAATACTTCAGAAATTATTTGTGTGGACACAAAATCTTAGATAAACAAAACCCTTCATTCTGCGGTAACACTGGGGCTACAGCTAATGAGTTGCTAATTCTTTCTGTAAAATGTAAAGTCTGTAAAATATCAGAAAATGTAGAAAAAATGGGCATCGCAATGTCCCAAAGCCCAAGCTGACATCTTCAAATTCCAAATAATTAAAATATTTGCTAATTAATCTTCTGCTGAGCAATTAATCATTCCAGCTGTAGGCAAAAAAATAAAACACATAAGCCATTTAGATTTACTATAAAATAATCACATGATTTATAGAAATTGTTCAATTTTAGCATCCAAGTTAACATTACATTTTAGATCTGCTTGTAGTTACCTTGTAGAAACCTAACAGCCCAGCCTCTGCCTTTTAGACAATACTAATCATTCAACACACAACTACACTGAGCACAGAACAGACACACCCAAATCAATACCTTATAATAGGAACCACAAGCATTTGTCTTTAACTACAACTACCCGATACAAAGTCATATTCTGTTGGATGATTGCAGCAGTGCTGCCAACTACAGAAGTCAGAAACTACAAGAGAGAGATTGATGAGAAGTCATATGTGCACTATAATCATTTTGCACATACAGTATACTGTATATAATGACTGTCGCCACAAGGGCTCTGGTTACAACAGAAACCCTCATCCACAGTCCCTGCTGCTGTAGCTCATCTCAGGTCAGGCAGGGCCAGTTATTTCCTCAACAGCTGAGAGCAATAGCTGGAGGCTTAACAGTTCTCTTCAGACGTAGTCGACTATTGTATTTGGATGCGCAAATAATCTGATTGTGGTAGGTGATTTCTCCTCTAAATGAGAGATAACGCAAACATTCGATCATGTGTTGGTGAAAAAATATTCAATCATATGAGCAGTTGTCTTATCAAGAGATTGTTAACGCAGGCTGTGTTGCTGATTTTTTAAATGAAAATGTTTAACTTTGACCTCTGGTTGCCACTGTTCAACAACTAATGGATTCTACGATGGATTAGGATTATGATTTGTTTTCATTATCGATTAATGTGAAAATTATTATTTCAATAAATCAATCCTTTAGTCAAACAGTAGAAAAAAGTGAAAAATGGCCATCACACTAATCCAGAGCACAAGGTGACATCATTAAATGACTTGTTTTGTCCCAACACCAGTCAAACACTCCTAAATGTCCTAAATGGATTAAGCACTGTTGAGAAATAAAAAGCCCAACACTCCTCTTTCAAATGAACCTGATTCAAAGAACAGCTACTCAATAATAAAGTGCAGGTAAACTAACACTACCACTACCCTCCCAGGTCAGAGTTTTTCATGCTAAATTAAAGAAACATTCTTTGTCTCTAGCTTCTCAAATGTGATAAATTTCTGCTTTTCTCTGCATCATATCATTGTATATCTAATAAATTTGGGTTTTGGGCTGTTGGTTGGACAACACAAAGTTTAATACTGAAGTTAATATTAATATTGACCCACTGAATGTTGCCAGAGGGTTTTGACATCATTAGTCTTAAGGCTATTTAAAATCCATTTTTACCCGTTATATTAAACATTTACTGTTAAATTTTATTTTTGACAAAAACACACATCCATAAATGAATTTCAGATAGACGGCAAACTCGAAAAAGAACGTTCAGAAAACATTAAATTCAAGTACTTTAATAATCTGTGTTATATTCTTGTCCATTGTGGTGCCTAAACACTAAATTTGTCAATTTTTTTCTGAAACTCAGAGCACTAAAGGATGGATCGAGAAAACAATCGGATTTTGAACAATGAAAATAATCGATAGTTGTAACTATACTTAATAATATCCCGGTTGACACAAAGTAACAGCAGCTAAATGCAACAGGGCCCGTTCAGAAACTTGGAAGCTACCGTTAGCCGCAGTTAGCCAAGTCATAAGCAGCTTAGCTTCCAAAAAATTAGCTTAACCATGCGGCTACCCATCGGACTGTATGGTCCGTTAACCAGCAAGCTACCATCTGACAGTTGAATCCATTAGCTGCCAATTTACTTTTACTGGCGACGAAGATGAAGCTAAGACTAGCTACGTCTCTGTCGCTGGCTAAACACGCCAGCCGGCTTTCGTGAGCCAGTTTATCTCACAGACATGAAGCCGTTTCCCCGCCCTGAACCCACCGAGCATCGCGTTAGCTTTAGTTAGCTTGTGATTAATAATGCGACAAACCTTTAGTTTAAGAGTCCAAATCTCTGGATTCGTCAGTATTTCAACCAGCACGAACAGCGGGCTGTTATATTCTAAGCCTCGCCTGAGTTAGTTGGTTAATTCTGGGATCAAACTGGCGCATCCCGGTTCTGCTCCTTACAAGCTAACACGTTAGCTAACAGAGCTTAGCCGCCACTTCACATGCCGGCTAATAAACGGTACCGTGAGAGAGCGTCGTGAAACCTACCGAGAGTCGATCGCCTTTCACAGCTCTTGGACACGATGATTTATTTTTTTCGGCTGCAACTCTGTGTCATAAAAAGCCAATCTGTGCTTGTTTCGACGTTCTCGCCACTTCTGCTTTTTCTTCTCTTCTTCTTGGCAGTTCACGTTCAGTGTACCGGCAGCGGAAGGACTGATTTCATGACGTCAGGACGAGACGGGTAACGCCTAAATGTGACGACGGCGATAAAATAAAAAATAATAAAATAAAATAAAACTAAATAACGATGGCGAGATATGTGTTATTTACGGATAATCTCATCTGAATTTAACTGGAACAAAATCTGATCTGGAATTTACTGTAATGATTTTTGGTTACTAATAAGATTAGATAAGTGTCTTTTATGATCATTCATCACACCTTGACGGTCTTTTTGATAAGATTTAACAATGACATTGATGTTAGTTGTTTTTGTGAACTGTGCCCTGAAGATTTAAATAATTTATTTATGACCTATCCTCATTCTCACAAGTTCTTTCTATTGCACACCTACTGTTTGGTTTTACTAGTTATTTTTGTTGAAGTCAATGAGTTTCATATGGTCAGTTAGATTTAATTGAAAAACACACATCCATAAATGTATTTGAAATAGTTTGCAGATATGCAGTTGTGAATATCAGTGCTGACCAGTGAAGTTAGGATTGACGGCATAAATGACACAAAGATCCACTGTGATATGCAGAATTAAGTGTTGTTGGAAACCATGATCTCCCACTATTGTGAGTTTAAAAAATGCTTAAACAACAGGGATTTGAAAAAAAATGAAGTGATATGTACTTTAATGTAATTGTAACCATGGCAAACAACAGGGAAAATGCCTTGTTACCTTGTGTTAAGCCTCTTCCTGTTTAGCCCCGATCATGACATCTTTAAGTGATGAATCTTGAAGAATCATGGAAAGACTGCATGTATTTGTTAGTTACCTCATAATGTACTGACATTATACATGAAAGATATTTCACCTGACTGAGTAATTGTGTACATGTGCAATAAGTACTCCTATTCAGTGGTGATGAGTTGTATGCCCCCCTTGACAAAACTATATGAGTCCATGGACCCAACCTGCCTACCTGCCTTGTGTCAACAGTCCAGGCTGGTGGTTTTGGTATAATGGTGTGGGGAATGTTTTCTTGGCAAATAATAGGTCCCCTAATACCAATCAATTGTTGTTTGAATAACACAGCCTAACTGAATATTGTTTCTGACCGTGTGCATCACTTTGGCCACAATTTACCCAACTTCTAATGGGGACTTCCAGCAGGATAATGCAGCATGTCACAAATCAAAAGCAAACTGGTTTTGATTGGATGATGGATATACTATGGGGTTTAAGTCTGGGCTTTGACCAAGGACAGTCATAGACTGTGACTTCAGCGTTGTCTTGGCTGTATGTCTCAGGTCATTGTGGTGTTGAATGGTGAATCATTGCCAGTCTCACATGTCCCCTCTGGAGCAGTTCCCCCCCCCCAAAGTCTCCATGTGGTTAAATTCTTACAATTGATACAACTGGGTTTGTGGCTGAAACTCAATGCTCTTCAGGTTTAAATTAGAGCACATTTAGAAAGATTGGCATAGGGAAAAGAGTACCATTGGCAGGTACAGTATTCTGGTAGTCAACAGATTTACTGCAAATTATTTGACCAGGATAAATTACATGACTCACCACAAAGTGTCAAACACCAAAGAATTTTTAGGGTGCATCACAAAGAGTTCCAGGAGGTCAGTATAAAAACTAGAAGATCTTCCAAGCCCAGTATAAATGAGGGACTTACAGTAAAATCCTGTCATTAGACCGAGTTTGATATAGTTCAGGGAACCAGTCTAGGGTAAAAGTGATATAAGATGGGAGCTAAACAAAGGCCTTGTAGATAAATCACATCTTTCAGACAGGAGACAACCCAGCTTTCATATGATGCATTGATAAGTACTATGAACACCAGTAACAAACCTAAAGGCAGAATGCACATCCAAGACATATCTATAAATCACATTACCATAATGTTTGGGGAAAAAAAAACCCCACTCGATTTCCTGACAAGATTGTCTATTTTTGAATGAATTTGTCATCTATCCAAATACCAATATGAACCATTGTAGGTAAACACATTGTTATTTAACCTGTTAATTTCCAAAACCTATTTGCTGGAATAAAATAAGGAAACAAATAAAGTTAAGAATTTTATTCAAAGCAGAGAAAGATACAGCAGGTACATGCAGACATCTGTGATGCACAATGAACTCTTGCATGGTTCCTCAAACCTTTTCCTACTTTAAAAAAGGGATTCTCAGTGTGACTGTGTCAGATCCTGATATACATGTAGTGACACTAAAGCTCCAACATCTGAAGTGTCTCCACTTGCTGCTGCTGCTGCTCCTCCGCTTCCAGCTGCCTTCACTGTGGCTTCACCAGCAGCTTCCTGACCGATTGTGAGCACCTTTGGTCTGTTCTTAGGTTGTTTTACAGGTGTCAGGTCATTGGCCGCCATGATGGCCGTCGCATTGTCGTTGGCCACCATGATGGCTGTCACATTGTCGCTTATGCTTGCTGTCACGTTGTCACTGGCTGCCATGATAACTGTTGCATTGTCATAGGCCGCCATGATGGCCGTCACATTGTCACTCATGCTGGCCGTCGTGTTGTCGTTGGCCGCCATGATGGCTGTCGCATTGTCGTTGGCCGCCATGATGGCTGTCGCATTGTCACTCATGCTGGCCGTCGTGTTGTCGTTGGCCGCCATGATGGCTGTCGCATTGTCGCTCATGCTGGCTGTCACGTTGTCACTGGCCGCCATGATGGCCGTCGCATTGTCACTCATGCTGGCTGTCACGTTGTCACTGGCCGCCATGATGGCCGTCGCATTGTCACTCATGCTGGCTGTCACGTTGTCATTGGCAGCGATGATGGCCGTTGCGTTGTCACTGGCCGCCATGATGGCTGTCGCATTGTCGCTCATGCTGGCTGTCGCATTGTCACTGGCCGCCATGATGGCCGTCGCGTTGTCACTGGCCGCCATGATGGCTGTTGCATTGTCGCTCATGCTGGCTGTCGCATTGTCGCTCATGCTGGCTGTCGCATTGTCACTGGCCGCCATGATGGCCGTTGCGTTGTCACTGGCCGCCATGATGGCTGTCGCATTGTCGCTCATGCTGGCTGTCGCATTGTCGCTCATGCTGGCTGTCGCATTGTCACTGGCCACCATGATGGCCGTCGCATTGTCACTCATGCTGGCTGTCACGTTGTCATTGGCAGCGATGATGGCCGTCGCGTTGTCACTGGCCGCCATGATGGCTGTCGCATTGTCGCTCATGCTGGCTGTCGCATTGTCGCTCATGCTGGCTGTCGCATTGTCACTGGCCGCCATGATGGCCGTCGCATTGTCACTCATGCTGGCAGTCGCATTGTCACTGGCCGCCATGATGGCCGTTGCATTGTCGCTCATGCTGGCTGTCACATTGTCACTGGCTGCCATGATTTTTGTCGCATTGTCACTGGCCACCATGATGGCTGTCGCATTGTCACTCATGCTAGCCGTCACATTATCACTGGCTGCCATAATGTTTGTCGCATTGTCACTGGCCGCCATGATGGCCGTCGCATTGTCGCTCATGCTGGCTGTCACGTTGTCACTGGCCGCCATGATGGCCGTCGCATTGTCGCTCATGCTGGCTGTCACGTTGTCACTCATGCTGGCTGTCACGTTGTCACTGGCCGCCATGCTGGCTGTCACGTTGTCACTGGCCGCCATGTTGGCCGTCGTGTTGTCGTTGGCCGCCATGATGGCCGTCGCATTGTCGCTCATGCTAGCTGTCGCATTGTCACTGGCCGCCATGATGGCTGTCACATTGTCACTGGCCGCCATGATGGCTGTCGCATTGTCACTGGCCGCCATGATGGCTGTCGCATTGTCACTGGCCACCATTATGGCTGTCGCATTGTCACTCATGCTGGCTGTCGCATTGTCACTCATGCTAGCTGTCACATTGTCACTGGCCGCCATGATGGCTGTCGCATTGTCACTCATGCTGGCTGTCACATTGTCACTGGCCGCCATGATGGCTGTCGCATTGTCACTCATGCTGGCTGTCACATTATCACTGGCTGCCATGATGTTTGTCGCATTGTCACTCATGCTAGCTGTCACATTGTCACTGGCCGCCATGATGTTTGTCGCATTGTCACTCATGCTGGCTGTCACATTATCACTGGCCGCCATGATGGCTGTCGCATTGTCACTCATGCTAGCTGTCACATTGTCACTGGCCGCCATGATGTTTGTTGCATTGTCACTCATGCTGGCTGTCACATTATCACTGGCCGCCATGATGGCTGTCGCATTGTCACTGGCCGCCATGATGGCTGTCGCATTGTCACTGGCCGCCATGATGTTTGTCGCATTGTCACTCATGCTAGCTGTCACATTGTCACTGGCCGCCATGATGGCTGTCGCATTGTCACTCATGCTGGCTGTCGCATTATCACTGGCTGCCATGATGTTTGTCACATTGTCACTCATGCTAGCTGTCACATTGTCACTGGCCGCCATGATGTTTGTCACATTGTCACTCATGCTAGCTGTCACATTATCACTAGCCGCCATGATGTTTGTCACATTGTCACTCATGCTAGCTGTCACATTATCACTAGCCGCCATGATGTTTGTCGCATTGTCACTCATGCTAGCTGTCACATTATCACTGGCTGCCATGATGGCTGTCGCATTGTCACTCATGCTGGCCGTCGTGTTGTCGTTGGCCGCCATGATGGCTGTCGCATTGTCACTCATGCTGGCCGTCGCGTTGTCGTAGGCCACCACGATGGCCGTCGCATTGTCATAGGCCGCCACGATGGCCGTCGCATTGTCGTAGGCCGCCATGATGTTTGTCGCATTGTCACTGGCCGCCATGATGGCTGTCGCATTGTCACTGGCCGCCATGATGGCTGTCGCATTGTCACTCATGCTGGCTGTCGCATTATCACTGGCTGCCATGATGTTTGTCACATTGTCACTCATGCTAGCTGTCACATTGTCACTGGCCGCCATGATGGCTGTCACATTATCACTAGCCGCCATGATGTTTGTCGCATTGTCACTCATGCTAGCTGTCACATTATCACTAGCCGCCATGATGTTTGTCGCATTGTCACTCATGCTGGCCGTCGTGTTGTCGTTGGCCGCCATGATGTTTGTTGCATTGTCACTCATGCTGGCCGTCGTGTTGTCGTTGGCCGCCATGATGGCTGTCGCATTGTCACTCATGCTGGCCGTCGTGTTGTCGTTGGCCGCCATGATGTTTGTCGCATTGTCACTCATGCTGGCCGTCGCATTGTCGTAGGCCGCCACGATGGCCGTCGCATTGTCGTAGGCCGCCACGATGGCCGTCGCATTGTCGTAGGCCGCCATGATGTTTGTCGCATTGTCGTAGGCCGCCATGATGTTTGTCGCATTGTCACTGGCCGCCATGATGTTTGTCGCATTGTCGTAGGCCGCCATGATGTTTGTCGCATTGTCACTGGCCGCCATGATGGCCGTCACATTGTCACTGGCCGCTACGATAGCCGTCGCATTGCCGTTGGCCACCATGATGGCTGTCACGTTGTTGCTTTTGCCCTCTCTTGCTCCGTTCATGGGTTGTTGGACAGATGTCAGGTGGCCAACCAATACCTCAGCTTCCACTTCGTTAGCTTCCAGTTGTACTGAAAGAGAAAGACATTTGATAAACGATTTATGACTAAAGCAAGAAATTAGATGTTTGACTCATCTAAACTTTAACACCCCTGAAGTAACTCACTAACTAAAGACTTACAGCAAACACTTTACTTGGTTTTGACCTACAAGACAAAATAACTGGTCTTCAGTCCAGTGAAGATTTGTGTAACAAAGGCAGCTGTAAACTTGACATTGTAGAGTCAATATGGTTTAAGTAGCACTCTGTTGGAATCACAGTATGGGGCAATTACAAGCCTGGCAAAGCATTAAACTGAAATCTACTTTACCACATTGTGAGGCTAAGAACTGAGGTTTCAGAGAACCTGCTCACCTTCTTTAGCATGTTGCTCCAACATGGACTCCAATGACTGATAAAGTCCAAGGGCCTTCTTAATGGAAAGATCATTGGGAAACAGATCTGGGACCCAAAAGAATCTAAGTTAGTGTCAGAAAATTGCTTAGAAAAGATTATGTCCATAATGTTCTTACCGTTCATGCTCCTGCGCAGTCCATCATCATATTTTTCATTTGTGCCACCAACTGGCAAACAAGAGCCTGTGAAAAGTACACTTGCTGTTAATTCAATGTTTGAGATATTTTATGGCACAACAGAACGTACCTGTTACAGCTCAGAGACAAGTCAGGAATTGAATGTTCAAGAGGTTGTGCTAAAACATACTCCACTCACCAAAAGTCTGACTACAATCATTTAACCTTACTTTTACATTTGATACACTCCACTGACAATTTGTTAAACACAAGCTTCAAACAGAAAGACTCTAAAAACCTTTGGCAAGCCAGGCAGTCAGCACACAAACAACCAGGGCCCAAACTTCTCCCATGGCTCCAGTCACGAAGGAAAAAAAAAAAGTAACTTCACCTCGAGGTTTTAAGAGTTCCTCCATGCAGGTGGCACAGGTGTTGCCACTCAGCTCTGATTGGGTCTCTCTCCAGTCACTGCTCGTTGAGATTCAGCCTGTGACAAGCATGTGACACAAACAAATGTTTACTTATTTCATAGTACTTGTTTTGGATGTATATTAAGCAGCAATTCTAATATTAAATACAATCTTTCTTTATGCCCAAATACTGAGAAAGAACCTTAGCAACGGTGGAAAAAAAGGAAGAAAACATAGACATTTAAAACATATCCTCTTCAGACGGCCACGGAAACATAAAAATGCTTAAACTACAAAAAATGAACCCTCCCACACCGTCACTGTGCTTGCAACATGCTCCTTATTTTCTCTTATGGTGGAGTGAGTTATGCTGGAGAAATAAAGACTGATAGCAAAACAAATACACCCCTCCCTTCAGTGCTCCTTCAAACTCAATTCCCCCCAAATTCATGTGGATGCAGCCTTTTAAGACTGAGGCCAAATCACCACAATAGTGTTTCAGTTGCATATGTGTGCAATAGTCCAAAAAGACTACATTGAACCCTTATTATTTTGGTTTTCATTATTAGAGGTCCAAGCAGGTCAATATGCTACCATAGTTTACCATTGTATTTTAAACCTGACCAATGGGGGGTGCCACAAATGCCACTAGAATAGTATAGAAAATATTTGAAAACCTGGTGGACAGTTTCACCAAAATTGGTGTGTAGCTGAAATCAGTTCTGCCAACATTAGTGTGAACATGAGGGATATCGGGGGTTAAGTCGTTATTGGATCATGTTCTGTGGATACTAGATTTAAATGAGAGAAGAGATGTAAGATAGTTTGGAAGATTTAACAGTTGAGCTGGTTATTTCTTCTTGACTGTAAGGAGGTCCAGCAAGTTTGGCTGATTCAGCTGCTTCTTACTGATAAGTGCAAAAGTTATAACTCATGAATTACATACAAAGGAGTGTTTATATCTTTAATTAATTCATTTTCTATTTTTGTTGCAGGATTTTACAGAAATACAGGTCTTGAGTCCACCACCACCAAAACAACAGTCCTCAAAACACATGTTCACGTTACAATCATCAGTCAGG
This sequence comes from Seriola aureovittata, assembly GCF_021018895.1. Classification (NCBI taxonomy): domain Eukaryota; kingdom Metazoa; phylum Chordata; class Actinopteri; order Carangiformes; family Carangidae; genus Seriola; species Seriola aureovittata. Next base: position 25,139,440 of record NC_079372.1, read on the forward strand.
ATATCATGCATTAGTATTCTATACAAGAATCAGTCATTTAGGACATGAGGATTATTCATCATAAAGTATAAAACATTTGATATTGTGGTCACTTCCTACAAACATCTGAGGTATCAGGTTCAATAACTTGTCAGTATTGGACAACAGGTGATTAATGTGTTGTGTGTGTTGTTTGCTATAGTAAGGAAAGCACCAGTGTTACTATTAACATTACTGATGGTTCATCAAAACGTGGTACAGATGATTGTTATTCATCACTATGGCTTTGTTATCATTTTGCACCAAAACAACATAAAGGCTCTTGAGGGTCTTTGTGTCCATCACAGTTTTGTTGGTGTAAAAGTGGCAGAGCACACACACCTGCCAAAAGGCAACAATGCAGCAAAAAACAATCAATACAAATGCAACACGTCCTCCTAAACACACACAATCAAGGTTACACTCAGTTACTTTCCATTTCCCTGTAGGGCTGCAATGATTAGTTGATTAACAACAGGTCATTTATTAATTCACACCTTTTTGGTCATTTTTTTTTTTTTTTTTTTTAAAAACAAAAATGCCCAAACGGTCACCTAATGGTGCAGTGGCATCTCTTTATCTTTTTGGCAGAAAAACAAGTATCAGTTGCAGCCCTACTTTCCTGATTTAAAAAAAAAAAAAAGAACAATACAAACATATACAAAACGTTGGAAAAAAGAGTTGAAAATAGATGATAAAAGGTCTTAGGGTTGGTGTTTGAACAAAGGTCTTTTTTTTGTTTTAACCTTTTATCAACTATGATGGTTCGGTTAGTTTTGGCACAGGAAATAGAGGAGAAAGGCAATGTCTTTTAAAAACGTTTAAAACTGCAGTAGACGCACGTTTTGTTTTTGTCCTGGAAACATGATTCAAATATGACAATAAAGCAGCGAGGCAGCTCCCAGGTCTGCTCTGTTTGAAATGATCCACACATTAACATCTTTAAAAAAATAACTCAAATGTAGCAGTGGTAAAAATGTCTTTTTAACATGCACCATAGAACAATGATTTTTTTGTGTTCATTTAAAAATGGTTAAAAACTTCAAATACCTGATGTAGGCACGATCTCATAATTTCCATGTTAAATACAAACGACACAAATAGTTTAGACGGTTACTGGCCACAAAGGAAGGAAATCATCTGAATTTGATCAGTATGCAGCACCATTCATTTTGACACTGGTAGACCTCTCATCCTGCAAAGTTTTCTGGAGGGAGCATAACCTGCTATTTTCTACCCAAGACAAAGAGCGGCTTTGGGGCCAGCGTGACTGTTACACACAGGAACTACATGTGTGACATGATGCAAGAGACTCGGGGGCACATCAGAGACAAAATGGCCCCGAGGCAGCAATCCACAAAAGCCTGTCTGTGAGCTGGCCTTTTAAAAATAGGAGACTGAATACAGAGACCATTTATGCTCCATCTACTTCTTATAAGACATATGGAGGGAAAACCCTCCGTGCACGCACATCTATGCATACTACACTACATAAAACATAACCAACTTCCCCCTATCTCAATTGCTGCAGGTCTGGAGAGGGAGGGGAGGATATGGAGGTGGAGGTAGCGTTGGTGATGGTAGTGGATGTGGTCAATAGCTCTTCACAGGCAAAATAGTCCTTCAGGGGAGCGAAGAGGTGACGGATGACTGGCACACTCCACGCCTTCCCCAGCACCTTCTGCCTCTGCTGCCGGTTCATGTTCCTCACGTCGGTGTAATGTTTGGGGAAACCAAAGATTCTGGTGAGGAATGAAGGAGAAGGAAGTGTTAGCTAAAATCCAGATGTTTTCATTTTGTAAAGTGCGTGAAAAAAGAAAAACGATGACACATGCCCGTCAACATGTAGATGTTCCGACCCAGTACTCATGGGTCAGACCATACAAAGTGTATAATGATTAATAATAATAATTATTGCTGTTATTATCTTTCTGTTACTGCCGCTGTCATTATTATTATTACTACCATTATTGCATGGTCCCTCTCTCTCTCTCTCCCTGCTCTATTTGAAAAGTGCCTTGAGATACTTCAAACTCGTCTTTTGTTTGGATCTCGCCTACACACCTGTAACGTTTAGTGACTGCAACTTGTGTGTTGGTGATGTTTGTGTTGCTATCCAGCAGCTTCACCATAGTGGGAACACAGCAAGTTGAAAGCGAGGGGTATCCGTCAATAAAGAACTTCATTAACAAGTTTCTAGATGGAGACGAGGGCTATTTTCAAAAAGATGAAAAACCGCAGCCCTCTCATTTATTTGAATGAGGCCTCTCCATCAACGCAGCGTGGTTGTCTGTGCAGAGCGCTTCAGAACAAGAACTGCAGCAAATACAAAGAGAGCCAACTGACTGAAAACCGACATCATCCATGAAGACACTGTGTGTGGTGCCAAATGAAATATGTCAACTGCAGATTCCTGGCATTTTGTAATGTGAACGCTTTATTTCTAGTGTTTGACAAGTGATCACCGAAATAAAAGTTGGAATTATTTGACGCTTTCCAGAACTCCTGCCTCAGACTAAATTTAACTTGCTGTGCATTGTTTTTGTGTCTGATCATCCTTCACACTCGTGGGTCTGCTGCAAACTGGGAGCAGAGGAGTTGGCTGATACTTATCCAGCTTTGGCATTAGACTGCTGTGTTTGGTTTTATGTAAATAATACAATCTCTGCTCAGATCGAGTACAGCATATATCTGATGCTGTGAGAGGAACGTTCAGCACATTAACAAAGATCCTAAAGTTTTCAGCCCAGAAACGCCTGACTGCAGTTACACAAAGTTCAGGACACAGCAGTCACAGGCTGCAATGAGGAAAACACACACACACACACACACACACACACAAATGTATTAAATGAACCTGTGAGCAGACGAACATACATTTAGTGAATAAGAATGAAACCAGTAGACATGCATACTTGATTATTGTTTAGTATGCTGGAATTTAACACACACACACACATTCTCACACACACACACACACACACACACACACACACACACACACACACACACACACACACTGATGCCTACTTTTCTAGTTCAGTGATCCAGAGGTTGTCCTCTTTGCCGTTCTGGACGACAGGCAGCAGAGACACACCTTTTCCCTGCTTCAGAGAGTTTGGATTGGTGGTGATCGTCCTCACCTTTGCGACCTGGAACAAAAACAACATGTAGTAGTAGTTAACATCGTAATCAATATTGTTAAAATTACACAAAATGGAAGGAATGAGATGGTAGATGACAAAAAGAACTAAACAAAACTGAACCCGCAGGTCCGGTCACTGACCCTGGCTTCTCTACCAATCTCTAAACAGTCCTGAAGATTCAGCTTGTCACTCTGGGAGGCTATGATGGGTCTGATGGGAGATAAGCAGCAAACAGGCAAACTTTATTCATGCAGCATTTATAAAAAAGATAAGTTCCAAAGTGATTTACAAAATGGACAAACAAGAAAGAATGAAATAAAAGAAACAGACAAGATAATATATACAATCATGGATTACTGAACAGGTTTATCGGGCACAGAGCCACGTATCAGAAGACTCAGGGGCCCGTGGACCAGAGCCTCTGTTTGAAATCTACCTGTTTACTGTGAAAATAAGTCAAACAACCACAAGTAAACAAAATGAATAAAAATAGACACAAAAATAGACACAAAACAAAAAGACACAATCAAGAAGCAAAGAGACACAAAACGAAAACAAAGTCACAAAATTAGTAACAAAATAGATGCAAAAAAATCACAGTCACAAAACCACTTGTGTCTATTTTGGTCTGGGCATCTTGTTCTTATGCAAATGGGATGGGGAGATTTTTACAGGTCTGTGCACAGGTGTCCACTGTGTCATTAATTCATCTTTGTGTAAAATGGAAGAGCAGGAAGTGTACAAACCAAAAAATACAGATGTAAAATTCAAGAAAAAGCCTCACACACACAATTGATTTGTTACATATGAAGGATGTGACATAAAAACATTTCATGTTTTAAAACAAATGCTTTTTGCTTTCACTGACACCACTACTACATCTGGAAACTATTAGTTGTGAGTAATTTAACTCTTATAATTCACGATTAATTAAATGTCTTACCTCGTCATCCCGGGGATGTTTCCCCAGAAGTAACGGGCTCTGTGTGCTGGGCTCACTTTGACTGCATCCACCAGCACCGGGTTACACTGTCGAAGAACCAGAGAGAAGCAACAGTCAGCTCAGTCTTTCTGAGTTTAGCACCTTAGTTAAAAATAAACAGCAGAGCAACAAGGAAGGAAGAAAAACAGGGTGGAAAGAGAGGAAAGAAACAAATAAATGGATAGAGTAGAGGAAAGGAGAGCGAACGGAGGAAAAGAAACCAAACAGGACTGAACTGGACAAACCTCAAGGAAGCGGCAGATGTTGACTTTGTCATGTGTGTTCATGAAGACCACGTTCTCGAACAGCCAGAAGAACGGCCGAGGGTCTCCCTCTTTGGGCTTCAGCAGCTGAAGGATGCGGTAGTACTCAAAGAAGAGCCGGCCGGTGCCCTCTGCCAGAGAGAGGAGAGAATTACAGCAAAGAGCAGAGGCCTCTGCACTGACACTTTTATACTGGTTTCAAACACTAATATCCAGCATCTGCATAACAACAGGATCAAAGCATTGCAGAGGCCAGTTTAGGGCGGGAAAAGTATTTACTCATCAGGTCTGAAAATAATGATTATTTCATCAACGCAGTCTGGGTATCATCGGATCGTTTGTAATTCATTTGTAATTTAAAAACGAAAAGAAATGTAAGTCTGTTGTTGTTTGGGTTTTTGCAAATTCATTTTTAATTTCTCATTTAGCAGAGACAGTAGATCGGTGGACAGACAGGAAGACTATTCAAAGTATTTGAACAGTATTCTAATATAAGAAAGCACCTTTCCAGATGGAATCAGCGACTATTTGGCATTTCAATTTGGTCGTTATTAACACAATGAATAAATTTTTAATTGTTGACAATCAATTTATTTAAAGCTGACATGCTACTTACCATAGAGGCCTTTTCTGAGGGGGTTGACGATGGAGAGGTCGTTACAGGGGCTGCCACCGATCAGCAAATCAATCGGACCCCACTGCTCGATCTGGATCGTCAGAGAAGAGCAAAGAGCTGGTTTAACTCACTATTCAACCAAACGCCGTTTCAGTTACATGTTGCAGATCAACACTCAGCTGTCAGTTTGTGTGTGTGTGTACGTACGTCATTCTCTGTGATGAACCGGACATCACCAACATGGAGGATCTTCCCGTCGTGGTTGACGGTCCCCACGGCAACTGAATCCTCACAAACTTCTGAGGCAACGTATGTCTGGACTTTAAAGCCAAGCTCCTTCAGAACCAGGTAGCCTGAGAAAACACAGACACACACACATTCATACTGTAAGCTTCTAACAGACAACAAGTGTCAGAAAGTAAACACAAACATACTGGATGATCATAATTAAAAATGTTTAGGTCACAACAGACAAGAGCAGGAACGTATCTGAGAATAGTGAGGTTAGAACAGAGGAGTGAGACCACTGGTCTTGTTTTCCAAAACCATCTTCAGCCTAAGATGATGGTGAAATCCATCATCAAGGGGTGTTTCCCAAAAACATGGTAACTGAGCACACTCAGAAACAATCATAGATTATTAGTCATTCATGTCCAAACATAGAGGGGTAAAAGCAACCTGAGAACCTGCAGGAGGAACCAAAAACTATAGGTTTGATTTCAGGTTTTATTGCTTTTGTTCATTTTCAGTTTATACTTGATTATTATTTGATTATTAATTATTTGATTTGCAATTGATCTGCCCGTTTCTGATGTCATTGTCCTCTCCCTCCTCTTCATCTTCAGCTTCTCTGGCTAAAATCCACTTTCCTTCCCTCATTCTTCATGGTGTCTTATATTGCTTCATAGACACTTTGAAAATATGACAGACTGACATTCACAGCAGATTGTGTACATGAAACTCCAGGGTATCATCACTGCTTCACTTTAGGTTTCATGAGAGTTTAATGTCTGCCTCGAGCAGCAACGAACTTAAAGTTTATTTTCTTAAGTTTCCACCCAGTAACATGAATTATAAAGCTGAAAACTGCTTAAGCTACAAAACATGTCTGTGTGTCATTTACAATTGTTAAGCATCACCTTCATCTACAGTGTGTGTGTGTGCATGCACTTGCCCATAAGTACAGCTTTGGGAAACGTGGAGAAATTAAAAAAGCATTCGTAGAAACGTTCTTAGAAAATGCTCTGAACTCCGAGCCTCGATCTTGGTCTGTGTACTCACCTGTTGCTATGCCATCAAACAGTGAGAGAACTCGAATTGGTCTGCGCTGGTTGGCGGGGATGGATGGGTAAACACGGTGCGGCTCCTACAAAGAAAAAACTAAGTAGTAACTGAGCCAGTGTGATTCCTTGTTAATAAATTTAGTTTCTTGGAAAAAAGGGAAATTTTATATGACACAAGTTTGTGACTAAGATCCTTTTGAGTACAGTGCATTATATGAACATGTGCAACTTGTGTATTTAATTGTTGCAACATCCTCAGTTTGTCTGCATGTTACCATCAAGTTGTTTAGTGAAGAATTAATATTTACACAGACGTTTACGGTGTGTAATACTTGCAATACATTTTAATATAAAATATAAAAAGGTTTACTTACAAACGCCATGGCGCTGTTGTTGGCAAATAACTCCTGAACACGGACGCTCCAGTCCTCCCTGGGAATCAGAGCTCCATGGGGCCGGTGAGGCTGACACAGGTAGCAGATCCACGGG